>NC_039359.1:4231209-4531209 GCF_003573695.1 Papaver somniferum
CACAAAGCATCATTCAATCTCATGACCAATCTTTCCTGGACGGGTTGACCGTCTTCTCCAGAATGTGCTTAATTTCCCTATTAGACACTTCCACTTGTCCACTAGTCTGAGGGTGGTACGGAGTAGCAACCTTGTGAGTTATGCCATACTTGCGTACTAAAGACTCAAAGTACTTGTTACGAAAATGTGAACCGCCGTCACTGATGATAGCTCTAGGGGTACCAAAACGTGAAAATATGTTCTCCTTTAGAAATGAAAGTACCACCTTGTGGTCATTTGTTCTGGTTGCTATGGCTTCTACCCACTTAGAAACGTAATCAACTGCGACTAGGATGTACAACTTGCTGTCAGACATGGGAAATGGACCCATGAAGTCTATCCCCCAAACATCAAAAATCTCCACAATCAAAATGGGGTTATAACCGGAAAAGCCATCTAGAAAACAGTAGTGACTGTGTCCAGACACACGTTCTAGCATTTGGTCAATGAAAGGGAGCGGGAAGTGATCCTTCCTTGTTACTGTGTTCAACTTCCTGTAGTCGATGCATACTCGCCATCCTGTGATTGTACGAGTAGGGACTAATTCATTCTTGTCGTTCTGAACAACAGTAATGCCTGACTTCTTAGGCACAACTTGAATGGGACTAACCCATTTGCTATCGGGAATTGGGTATATGATACCCGCATCAAGTAGTTTCAGGATCTCTCCTTTGACTACATCTCTCATGTTAGGATTAAGTCTCCTTTGCATTTCCCTCGATGGTTTGGCATTCTCTTCAAGGTTAATGTGGTGCATGCAAATGGTGGGACTAATTCCTTTGAGATCTGAGATGGTCCATCCTAAGGCCTCTTTGTGTTCCTTAAGTACTTCTAAAAGCTTACTTTCCTGTTCCGTGTCTAAACATGATGAAATAATGACAGGTAAAGTATCAGAAGAACCTAGGAATGCGTACTTCAACGTACTAGGCAATGGTTTCAATTCAAGCTTGGGTGGCTCAACAATGGATGGAATAAGCTTGGAATCAGAGAATAGGGGTTGTTCCACTTCATATTTCCTTTCAGTGACGTCCATTTGAGGTACAGATTCGAGCAGAGATAGGACGTCACTACAGTATGCATCATCATAGAAATCAGGGTTAAAGTTCTCCATACATGCTTGAAAGGGGTCGACGGATAGAATGTTAGTCAACGAATCTTGCATTAATCCTTCAATCATATTAACTTCATGCACATCATCATCATCAAGATTCACAGGTTGTTGACTAATATCGAACACATTCAATTCTACCGTCATGTTACCAAAAGACAGTTTTAACACTCCATTCCGACAGTTGATGATCGCGTTGGACGTAGCCAAGAAAGGACGTCCTAAGATGACAGGAATGTGACAGTCTGGGTTTTGTACAGGTTGAGTGTCTAAGACAATGAAGTCTACGGGAAAATAGAATTTGTCAACCTTGATCAAAACATCTTCCACCACTCCACGAGGAATCTTGACAGATCGGTCTGCCAGTTGTAGAGTGATAGATGTTGGTTTCAACTCCCCAAGACCTAACTGCTCATAAACAGAATATGGCAGTAGGTTAACACTTGCACCTAGGTCTAATAACGCTTTATTGACCGTGTGTTCTCCTATAGTGCAAGAAATTGTTGGACATCCTGGATCCCTAAACTTGGGTGGAGTTTTGTTCAGAATGATGGAACTCACCTGCTCAGCTAAGAAAGCACGTTTTTGCACATTGAGCTTGCGCTTTTGAGTGCACAAGTCTTTGAGGAATTTGGCATAAGCAGGGATTTGCTTGATTGCTTCAAGAAAAGGAATGTTGATGTTGACTCTCTTGAACAGATCTAACATCTCATTGTAATGGGTACTTTTCTGTTGATAGATCAATCTTTGAGGAAATGGAGCAACAGGAAGATGAGTTGGCAAAGGGACATTCACAGCAGTAGAATTGTCAGATTTTCCAACTTGCTCAGATTCTTTGGTTTTCTGGGGTTGTGGAGACAACGTGGAATTTGTATCAGACTCATTAGGTTCGCCTACGTTGTTCTCGATGACTTTACCACTTCGGAGGGTGGTAATGGCATGGATTTGATCAGGTGAGGTTTCAGTGCAGGATGTTGTGCCTGTTTGAAATATCCTCTTTGGATTTTGTTGGGGTTGGCTCGGAAGTTTACCCTTTTCTCTCTCACATATTTGATCCATCTTTTGATCTAGATTTTTCTGACTTTGCATCAAACTCTGGAACATTTCCTCTAGGGTGGATAATCTCTTGTCTGTATTGTGTGAGGTATGATTGTTGTTGAGGTTTGATTGTTGTTGAGGGTTTCTCGGGTGTTGATAACCTTGATTGTTCTGATATCCCTGATTGTTCTGATAGCTCTGATTGTTTTGATAGCTTTGATGGGTTGAGATGGTCCTCCTTGAGTGGGTCCTTTTGACCATGAAAAGTTAGGGTGGTTTCTCCATCCTGGATTGTAGGTCTGTGAATAAGGGTTATGCTCTGGTTTTGAAACATGGCATGTGCCTGTTCAAGCCTAGACTCCTGGACTGCAAGCAAATCTGGACAATTTTGGAATTGATGGTTGGGGTCGTTACAAGCAGCACAAACAGACGAAGCGACATGTTCTCGGAGAGTAGTGGTGGAAGGTTTTGAATTTTTATGTAGTTCTAACTCTTCTAATCTCCTAACTATTGATGCCATGTTTGCTCTTCCCTCACAATCCGCTTCAATCCTAAAAGCCTTTGCTTCGGATGTAGTCTTTCTGGTTTCACGGATGGATTCCCACTGTTGCGTCTTTTCAGCTACTTCAATCAAGAAGTCCCAAGACGCGTCAGCAGTTTTATCTACGAATAGACCATTACACATCGACTCAACCGTTGTTCGGGTGGACACATCTAGACCTTCATACAAAATTTGCACAAGTCTCCATTTTTCAAAACCATGATGGGGACATTGGAGCAATAATTCATTGAATCTCTCCAGGTATCTAGCTAAGGTCTCTCCTTCTAATTGCACAAAGCTATTCAGACTTTGACGAATTGTCGCAGTCTTGTGGTTCGGGAAAAACTTTTTGAAAAACTCCTTTGTGAGGTCATCCCATGTCATGATGGATTGAGGCTGTAAAGCATAGAGCCAGGCCTTTGCCTTATCTTTCAGGGAGAAAGGAAAAAGCCTTAACTTCAGGGTTTCGTCGGTCATTTGAGTGAAACGCAGAGTTCCACAAATTTCCTCGAATTCTCTCACGTGGTGGTACGGGTTTTCATTCTCAACACCTCTAAAAATAGGAAGCATCTGTATTGTGCTAGATTTCAGCTCATAATGGCCATTAGCCTCGGGCAGCAAAATACAAGAAGGTTGACTGGCTCTAGTTGGGTACATATAATCCTTGAGGGTACGGGGTTCTCCCATTGTTTCTGGTTGATCTGGACTGTCTCCCTCAGAACTTAGAATTTCGATAGGTTCGTCTGGGTTAATTCTAACAAGTCTGTTTGTCTGGTCTCTGTAGGTCACAATCATGTCCTAGTAGGTACCTTAACTAACATGTTGGTCAGACAGAGCAATCGGAAACAGTTTGGCCCACAAGGGTTATGAAGATTTGGT
Organism: Papaver somniferum; assembly: GCF_003573695.1. Lineage (NCBI taxonomy): Eukaryota > Viridiplantae > Streptophyta > Magnoliopsida > Ranunculales > Papaveraceae > Papaver > Papaver somniferum. Next base: position 4,234,815 of record NC_039359.1, read on the forward strand.
TTTGAATGGGTTTTGGTTTAAAGAAGGGGTTTTGTTTTTGTTTTTAAAAAAAATTTGGGTTTTTGAAAAAAAATATTTTTTTGAACTAAACCTAGCATAAATTAGCACAACTCATAAAAGAAAATAAAAACAATAATAATAATAATTAAAACAAACCCATAAAAGAAAAAAGAAAAATAAAAGAAAAATAAAGAAAAACAAAAAAAAAATTATTACAATCCCAAATATAAAAAAAAGAAAAAGAAAATAAAAATTATTACAATCCCAAAATAAATAATTAAATTAATTATTACAAGCCCAAATTTGAATTTAAATGAGGCCCAAGTGGGTTAACTCATGGGTTAGGCTTACTTGTTTTTGGAGGGAAGCCCAAAAATAGGCTTTTAGTCCCCTTTTAGTTGCACAGCCCATTTGGGCTTTATGATCGTCCTAAACAGCTCACGTCCAAGCCCAGCAGCAACAGGTGGAGCAGAGCCCAGCAGCAGCAGCAACGAAGCCCAGCAACAAAAGGATGCAGAGCCCAGCAGCACTTGGTGAAGCCCAAGAGCAGAAGTTACTAAGCCCAGCTCAGTTGGTTTAAGCCCAGCAGCAAAGGTTGGATCAGAGCCCAGCAGCAGAGGTTGCACAAGCCCAGTTGACAGCTTCAGTTGGCAGCCCAGTTGGCTTGGCAGCAGGCTTGGCAGCAACAGCAGCAGCAGCAGCTTGGCAGCACCAACAGCAGCAGCAACAGAGAAAGCAGGCTTTGGCTTTGGCTTGGCAGCAGCACCAGCAGCAGCAACAGCAACAGCTCAGCAGAGAAGGCAACAGCAGCAGCAGGCTTTGCAGCAGGCTTTGCAGCAGACTTGGTAGCAACAACAAATAATGCACAGCTCCAGCAGCAGTTAGCAAGTGAACAAGATAGCAATGAACACACACAACTAGGCAAGCACAACAAGGCCACAACAGCTATGAAAACTTCAAAAATATGGCAGCCAGCTCCCCGGCAGCGGCGCCAAAAACTTGATAGGCTTCTAAAAGGTCCTACAAAAACACAGATAAAACACAGCACCAATCCCCGGCAGCGGCGCCAAAAACTTGATGTGAAAATGGGATGCACACAAAACACTTGCAAGTATACAAGGTCAAGATTTGTAATAAAAGGGTGAGTAGGGGTTTGTCCACAGGGAGAGGAGCATATAAGAAGTTTTCCTAGGCTAATAAGAGTGGCAATGCACTAAGGCAGTGAGCAAAACATGTAAATGATATGAACCAAGGCTTGGAAAGTAAAGCAGCAAAGAAACAGCTAAGAGGAGCAGCAAATAACCAAGGCTTGGCAGCCAAGGGCAGGGTGAGGATTATGCACTGACTTCAGTGCACAAAAGCTACAAGGTGCAAGAAAATGAAAGGCAAGAAAAGTAACTGAAATACAAGCACACAGGACTGAAAAATAAAAGTGACTGAAAGGGGATTGGTGGGTAAGCCAAGGCTTATGATCCACCTTGTGTCCTAATCAAGTGACATGTTTCTAGGTTATGTTCATTCCTAAGCATACAACTAGAAATGAAAGAACACCAACTTGCTCACTAGTCTACCCCTAGCATTGGCTGTCTTTTGACAGTACAGCCAATCACAGGCTCTATGAGCATTGGCATCTCTCATTTGCACAATCAAAACACAGCAACAGGAAGTAACTATCCTAGCTCATTCACACTTGACAGTGCACAAGGCTTCACTGAGCCTTGGCCTGAGGCTGATTAGCTCATGCTAACCATGAGTAAAACATTCACATTCATCATATGATATAAATTAAACACAAATTGCAACATATCAGATAATTACAAACAGAAGCAATTTTCAACTGTCACTGATAAGCAACTAAAATTTGAAGTTCATAAAAATTTGTAGCAAATTCTCTACTGGCTAGTCCAGAGAGATACACAGTGTCCTCTACATACTTCATATGACATCAATTTATACCCATTACACATAATTAGGTTTTCCCCCAATTTTCCCCCAAAATCAGTAGAACTAGGGTTTGGTGAAATTGATTTACCTACTGTTGATGAGATACTCGCTCCATCTCGTCGACCCAATCTTCTCCTGCTTCTTCTCGTTCCTCTCGAGCTCCAATTGATGCTTTAATCATCATTTATATCCCCAATTTCTCACCTAGAGTTTCAGGCAGAGAGATGAGAAATTGAGGTTATTAGTGATGCTAAAGAGATGGTACGTGATGGGTTTAGGTAGAATAGATTTGGGGAGAAAATAGTGGAGTGATTTGGGGTGAGGTGGTGGTGATGGAGACGGAGGTGGTGGTACGGGGTATGGTGGTTCTGCAGAGGGGGGTGATGGAGGAGATGGGTTCGATGGAGAAAGGGGAAGGGTGCGTTTGTTTGGGGTGTAGGTGCTCGGTCGCTAGGGTGTGAGGCGGGTCCATCAAGAGGTGATGTTTCGTGAGATGGGCCGTGGGATGTGAAGCTGGCAGAACAATCTGACGGCGAGATGGAGTGAAGCTTGTAGCGACCGCTGGATTATATAATACAACAAAATCAACGACGCCAGATGGAGTTAGGTGTTGTAGTGTTAGGCGGAGATATCAAACTTCGATGCACAGCAAGAGAGCGACCGTTGGATTCAAATACCATCTAATCTGAAGGCTTGAAATTTCAGCGCTGTGGTGCTTGGCAGAGACTTCAAATTTTGATGTTCTGTGAAGGAGCGACCATCGGATGCTTCTGGGAACTGATCTGACGGCTGAGAACGGAGGCGCTTTTGTGTGTAGAAAATGAGGTTGTGCGCACCATTCTTCGCGGCTTCCTTGCGTGATTTCTCCCGGCTTTTCACTGCTTTTCTGCTCTTTTCGCTCCGCAACTCATCCGAACTTTATTTATTACCTAAAAATGCAAAATTAATTAATAAAAATATTTATTCTTGAAAACAATGAAAATACAGAATGTGGGATAAAATGTAGAATTAATGCACAAAAGATGAGTAAATGCCAACAAAAAGGGATAAAATATATACATTATTTGGCACTCATCATTAGCGACTAAAAAGACTACACCTAGGCATTCGTGAATCCAGGTCCAACTATCTTTATCTTGATAGTTCGAGTATTCTGATCTTGTTTTGATCGTTGAGTTTCTCACTCAAACAAGATAGATGGAAATCTCAAAGTGCTCCTCGTCTCAGACTTTGTGATTCCACAGGTTTAATACTTGTTAGAGCACTGCTCGGTCGAACTCGCATGCGTTGTTATATCAAGCATGTTTGTCAATGTTAGTGATCAAACTATAAGTCTTGATTTATAGTCTATTATAGCTAAGTCTCGGACTAGGATAATAAGTGTAGTTGAGCTCAAGGACTTCATGGAGACTCATCATACAAGTGGAAGAACTACTCAAGGAACTGGTGGAACTTCTCGACAAAAAGGTATGGGAAGACTTAAACTTATCTGTCACTCAAAAGTCTATCTATTCTATCTCCTACTTCTTGAGACAAAAGTCGTATGCTATATATATACACTTAGATTATACACATTTGGTATTTAGAGCCGAGTATACCTCGCCTATCTATATCTCGAAATATGTGTTGGTAAGCGTTTCTCCTTGACCATGTTTTTCTTTACCTAGTGACGCAAGTCATGATATGTTTTAGTCATCTTGAAAATTGCTTAGACGAGAAATAGTGTAACAACTATATAACGTTATCTAAGAATGTTTCAGTGATTGGAATGAGAGTTTAGATTACATAATCAATGATGGACATAAGTATGTCGTGGAAACACATATGTGCATAAGTCCTATACTGGAAAAATGGCTAGTAGCCAAGTCCGCGAACTACAGAAGTTCTCAAACCCGAGAATTTCTGCTGGAGTTAACAGACTGCTTGCGTGAGCCAAGTCCGGGAACCCAGTCCACGAACCGGCGAAGTTCTCAAACCCGAGAATTTCTGTTGGAGTTTGTAAACTCTATCCAGTAACTTAAGTCCGCGAACCTAGTCTGCGAACTTGAGAAAGGTTATATATCTGAAGATGATTTCTGAACTTAAACTTGAAAAGACTAAGGAATGCAGTTTGCATACTGTGGCTATAAAAGTTCATGAACGGATTCAAGTGAATCAAATCATATTTGTTTCAACTGTGTCTTGTGTAGTTACATAAGATTTCATTGTAATTGAACAACTCTCTAACTAGTTCATAAGAGTCATTTGAAATAGTTATGGTGAAGAAGAAAATGGTTGGTATGAAATGCTCAAATGGCTAACCTTTTGGTTGACTATTGTTGAACCAACAATGCACACTTTTGGGTACGGTTAACAAACCTAGAAGCATGCACTTCATTTGTGTATAAAAAGCTAAGATTTCGATCTAATGGTTGAGATATATTAGCTTGAATCTAAATCAGGTTTTCATCTAACGTTGGATAGTGTTTGCTTTATGAGAAAGGCGAAACCCTGATTTGAAAGACTATATAAAGGAGACATTTAGCCTTGTGCAAAACTAATCCCCACACCTTACGTGTGATACTAGTTTGCATGCTAGAGTCGGTTCTCCTTTAACCTTTGGTTTTATTCTTCTAAAACCAGGTTAACGACTTAAAGACTTCATTCGGATTGTGAAACCATGCCGATACTACTTTTATCGTAGTTGTGTGATATTATCTTGCATCTTCTATCGTACGAGTACAATAGAAGATGCAAGTGGTTCGATTCTCAGACTTGTGAAGGATATTAATTAGACTTAAATTCTAATATTAAAATAGAAAATTCACTAAAAATTATAGCAAACTCAATCAAAGTTGATATCAATATTAAAAGAACACTAAGGTTAAGATTCCACTATTTTCCAAATTCAAAGTGATTTAATCCAATATTTATATTCATGCAATTTTTTTCGTTCAATTTGATTCTAAACTATTGCAACAAGTAGATTCTCAAAATAACAAGTGTAAATCCGAAGCATAGAACATCAAAAACCTAGGTCCAAGCATGCTCTATCAAAAGATATAACAATTGATTAACAAGAATCAATCAAACAATTTTCACTCAAGGCAAAACAATCATAAAAATAATTGTGATAAATAAATAAGAATATACCACTTTTTGTTGGAAAAATAGCTTCCTCTATCGCCTCAGCAATGGGGTTTATCTCCTCATATTAATCACTTGCTCAAAATACATGTTTGTTGCTCAAAAGTTGATTAAAAAGTGAAAGGTGCAAAGCAGCTGATTTGCGACAGCGTAAAAGTGTTACAGATCTCTGGTACAAAGAGGAACAATGATTACTCTTGTATATAAACGTTACTTATCTTATGTTGTTGAACAACGACACTGTTCTGCGACTGTTCCTCGTGCGTCAATGTTCTTCGCGTTCTTGAGCTGTGCAGCAGCAGCAGAAGCAGAAACAGAGTTTGATAAAACTCTGATTTCTTCTTCTCTGGCTCTTCTCAAGTCCCCAAAATCTCGACACCCCTTCTATATGACCCAAACAATCTATTTATATCAAAAATACCGATTAAATCTCTCCCAAATCTTCCAAAATCTCTTTCCTTCTCTTCACGACAAAGTTGCGGCAATTCTTGTTTTAGAATTTCTACGCGTTTCTGAGCTTTCCTTTTTATTCTAAACTCTTCCTTAGATAGATACAAATCTTTGGGAAGGTTTACAACACTTTAATCTCTCTAAAATTCCCTAAAACAGGTCACACACGTGACTTTCCATATTTCCTGTTGTGATAAAAATCCGTCGATTGAGCCCAATCTAATCGATTTCAACACCCATATCAGATTCCTAGACCCATAAGGAGTCTACCCTATAAAAATCAGAGGTTTAATCGACCTCAAACTCCTCCAAATCAAGAACCCTAAAATCTGTTCTTCACTGCCAAGATATTTCCCGCCAAAACTTGGTTTTTGAAATGTTGAAGATGGTCACCCCCTATCCAGAGTAGAGGTGTGATTAGAAGCTGCCTGGAAATGGGATGCCCCTTAGTAATTAGGTTACCCCTTATCCAAAGTGAGGGTCTGAATAGCAAATGTCCTCCCATGAACGCAAAAAACACTTTTCGATCGAATTTCGCAGCAAAATCTTATTTTTCCAAAAACACCTACACAGACATAAAAAGCCAAAATAAATACAAAATCGAGCACTAACAATATATACGATTGAGATTATATCAGACACAAAAATGTGTCTATCACAGGCCGATACTACTTTTATCGTAGATGTGTGATATGATCTTGCATCTTCTATCGTACGAGTACAATCAGATCGATTAGCTTGAGATTAACCTCTCCGATAGGCAAGATATAAAAAGTAATCACAAACATCTTCGTCTCATCGTTTGTGATTCCACAACATCTTGTTTCGCTACCATACGATTAAGATTGTTGTGAGGTGATTGATTAATCTATGTTGTTCTTTGGGAATATAAGACCGGATTATCAATTGGTTTCTGTTCACCTTGATTTTATATCAAAAGACGAAACAAAAACTTTAGGGTTTTTCTGTGGGAGACAGATTGATCCTTTGATAGACTTGTCTGTGTGAGACAAATTTGTTTATTGTCAAAGCCTGTGATTATGGGTCGTAGTAACTCTTAGTTGTGGGTGAGATCATCTAAGGGAATCAAGTATGCAGTATCCTGCTAGGATCAGAGGCGTAGGGGTGCAGTTGTACCTTGGATTAGTGGGAGACTGATTGGGGTTCAACTACAGTCCAGTCCGAAGTTAGCTTGGAGTAGGCTAGTGTCTGTAGCGCTTAATACAGTGTGTATTCAATCTGCACTAGGTCCCGGGGTTTTTCTGCATTTGTGATTTCCTCGTTAACAAAACTTCTGGTGTCTGTGTTATTTTTATTTCCGTATTATATTTGTTTATATAATTGAAATAATACATGTTGTGCGTTAGATCAATCAATTGGAGAATCCAACCTTTGGTTATTGATTGATATTGATTGATCCTTGGATATTGGTCTTTGGTACTGTCCAAGTTATTCCTTGTATTTGATTAGTACTCGCAGTTTCTGTTTGAGGAAATCAAATCAAGTGAGAGATATAAACTCGTTGATATACTTTTAATTGATTGAGTCTTGTTGATTCTTTTAAAAGTATATTCGAGTTTGTCCATACAGATTGCTAATCAAAATATTGGGTGGTGTTGTTAGACCCCCGCTTTTTCAATTGGTATCAGAGCAGGCAAACACGTTTAAGACCTTACAAGTCTGTGTTTATAGTGATTTGACTCTACAGACGATAAATACATCTTTGATAACGCAACACCAGTTCAGAGCCACTCACGTGAGGTTCAAAGGGTTGTAACTTCTGAGAAGAATTAAAAAACTTGTCCATTGACTGAATCTGATTTCCACTGAAAAAAATCTGTTGAGGAACAATTGGATGATCTTTCAGATGATAGTGATTCAGAAGAAGGACAAAATATTGATGAGGAAGTCTTTAAATATATCAAGCTGTTTGATCGTGATTTGAAAGAAAAGAAGTCAACAACCTGCTTGAGTAAATACATGGGTCCTCTTTGTCAAGAAAACAGAAAGTTGAGAAAACTCTTTAAAGGATATGATGGTGGATGTAAAATCTTACAATCGATCGTTAAAAATCGTGAAGAAGATGTACGCAAAAAAAGATCTGAATGTGATAATCTTTTTTGAAATCTCTTCATGTTGAAAGAAAGACTTGCAGAAATCAAAGCAAGATATGACTCTCAACAAAAATGTTTTAGTGACAGAGATCGCAGTCTTCTCGCCAAAGAAAAATCCTTGGAGACTGAGCTTGCAGCTGCTCTTAATAAAGTAAAATCACAGGAAGAGAGTCTGAGTAGATTCAATTCTAGCTCTACAAAATTCTCTTCTATGCTTAGAGCATGTAAAGAACACCATGATACACGTGGTATGGGATATAAAGGAATAGACGCTCCAAAAACTAGTAAGATCAACTTTGTAAAAGCTAGTGATAATTCTCCATGTGAAAAACCTTTGGCAGCTTGCAATGGTCTTAAAAGCAAGAATTATGTTCCTTCTAAATCTGCTCACAAGAAAACAGTTAAAAATAATTCCTTTAACTGTTATTACTGCGGGAATAAAGGACATTCTGAGCAAAGATGCCGCTATCGGTTGAGGAATGAAAAGCTTCATAACATTCTTACATGGATGTCTAAGGAAGTTAGTAAAACGGTTTCACACATTGTTGGAAAAGGCACCTTCAACACTCAAGGATCGTACTGTAATAAGTCTTTTCTTAATTGTGTGTTCAAAACTAAAAACGCCAACAATGGAAGGAGGAAGAGTGGGGAAAAGATGACCAACCATGCAAAGAGAAAAAGGCATAGGAGAAAGAAAGAAGTATTGAGTCCCTCTGCTCTCGTCAAAGAAGGGGATAAATCCAAGTCTTCCAAATCAGACTTCCTACATGTCAACAATCGAGTGTATGATCTGAAGATTAGCATAAACAGGCTCAGACGGAATATCAAGAAAACATGGAAGGTTGTTAACCCAGGTACTCCTAAATCTTCTCTTGGTAATGCTTCTTCAACTAAACCAGATAGTTTGTTAAATACTGTTGAAAAGAAAGGAGCAGTAAATATTGATGAGCAAGGTGTTCATCCTGTTACACCCTGACTTGTTTATGTTGCATCTCTTTTTAATAAAAATGGATGCTCATGATTCTCAGGATTTTTATCTTGAGAAGGCGGTCAGGATCGTACTTTTTTCGGTGTTATAAATTTTTTTTGAGTTTCTTTACTCCGTTTGCTCCTCAAACATCTTTTTCGTTTTGATCTATTGGGCTTCCTTTGCCTAGTGTGGGCCTTGTTCTGTAGTCGACGCACCAGCCCACACGAGCGTCATATTCCCTAGGGTTAGATGGAATACCTTATATAATGTGTTCCAGAAGAACATAAAAACTTACTAAGTCTCCTTGGTGCACAATGGAAGGAAACAACAAGGTTGATGATGTTGAGTTATGTCCTATTGTTATTTCGTGTTTTCATGCTTTTGATCATGAAAACGAAGAAAAACTACCAGTTCAGATTTCTTCACAATTGGTAGGAAATCTTCTTGGAGATTTTAAGGTTGTACAAGAGCAACTCGGTACTGCAACCAGGAACCATGAATTTCTGAAAGGCGAACTAAAGAAGACAACTGAAGTACTCGTTCATGTTCAATCTCTTGTTGCTGACAAAGTTTAAGGTGTTCTAATTCATGTTTCTTATTTTGTTGCCTAGCATGTCTTCTTTTTGGTTTAGTTGGAAGAATAACATGTGCTTTGAATAGCAATTATTGTGACTACACATAGCTATTATTTTCATCTTCTTGTATTATTTTTTTAGGTTTATGGTTTTAAATTCTAAAAATATTTGGAGGATGATGTTTTGAAGTATTAGTCTTTATGATTTGATATATTGCAATTTGTTATGGGATATTGGTGTTTACGTCTATGAACTATGGTTGTCCCATATTTTGTCAAAAGTAAAGTCGTTTGTGATCGGTATTCACGTACTGGTAAAAGAATGAATGGAATTTTGACATATACAAAAGTTAAGTTAAGCATATATTGTCAATTATTTGATGGAAGATAGGTTAAAATCTTTTGTTTTCAAGGATTATGTTTATTATTGTCGTTATGCAAATAGTGATTGAAGATAGAATGAATCCTTGTGTATTCTGCAGTATTGATCATCCCTGATCCATATTTTATGTATTACTTTGAGGCTCCGTAATGTGTCTTATGTTGAGCACGATACAACTAAGTTGATTATTTTTGATTAGCTTGGTTGCTTGCTCCGTAAGGTATTTTATGTTGAGCATTTGTAAACTTATTTAATCATCTTGTTTGGTTATTTAGTTAATGCTATGTAAATTCTCTTATGTCGAGCAAAACAAATGTCAATTAAATTGATTAATTTTGTGATTAGTTTAATTATGTATTCCAATTAGATTAATTATGGGTTCTCTTGTAATTAGTCTAGTTGAGTATTCATATTTTCCATAAGTTTCCTTGTGTTGAGTATATGAACGGCTATCCTAATCATTTTCTAATGGTTATGTTAGTCATATGTTCTGTAAGTTTACTTATGTTGAGCATAATCAATTAAGTTGATCATCTTGTGTGTTTAATTTGATTGCGTATTCCGATTAAATTAATCATGGGTTTACTTGTGATTAATTTGATTGAGTTTTTGGATATAGAAAATCATGTATCATGGTTTTTAGTATCCATTAAAAATCCTTTTTTTCTTTCGAAATTGAGGTCGCTCTTGTTGTTCCCTTGGGAATGACATCTAATGGGGGAGAGTTCTTTTAACCTTGTGCTTAATGGTCATATATTGAGGGGTGTGCGGCAGTGGAATTTTAGAGGGGTTATCTTGTATATTTAAACTCCTTGATGAATGCTATTAGCTTCGGCTATATGATTGCATCTAAATAAGATGATGTGTATTGTTTTCTTTTAGTCATGAGATGTCTCTTACGGAAATTTCATTATGATCCCGTTCTTGTACCTTTGCCAATTTTATTGACAAAAAGGGGGAGAATTAATATATAGTTCACACTACAAATACATATGGTTTTCGGATCATTATGTAAGGGGGAGTGGTTTTCATGTGAGATGGAGTATTGACTAAGGGGGAGTGATACATATCACCATAGTATTATTGTTAAAGTTGTGATACAATTGGACTTTGACACTGTGAAATAATACTATGACACTGTATAAGAATGATCGAGACCAATGCTTTCTCATTGTTATAGCTACAGATCTTCAACAACGGTGATGCTAAACTTACAACCTTTGGGATCATTGGAGTACTTGGAAGGACTAATATTTCAAGGAATGTTGAAGATTATACATGTGGAATAGGAGCTACTAAAGGTTCATTATCTTTTTTGTATTTCATATGTATTGATAGTTTTGTCACTAAAATTGACAAAGAGGGAGATTGTTAGAGCAATGCTCGGTCGAACTCGCATGCGTTGCTATATCAAGCATGTTTGTCAATGTTAGTGATCAAAACTATAAGTCTTGATTTCTAGTCTATTATAGCTAAGTCTCGGACTAGGATAGTAAGTGTAGTTGAGATCAGGGACTTCATGGCGATTCATCATACAAGTGGAAGAACTACTCAAGGAACCGGTGGAACTTATCGACAAAAAGGTATGTGAAGACTTGAACTTATCTGTCACTCAAAAGTCTATCTATTTTATCTCCTACTTCTTGAGACAAGAGTCGTCAGCTATATATATAGACTTAGATTATACACATTTGGTATTTCGAGCCGAGTATACCTCGCCTATCTATATCTCAAAATATGTGTTGGTAAGCGTTTCGCTTTGACCATGTTTTTCTTTACCTAGTGACGCAAGTCATGATATGTTTCAGTCATCTTGAAAATTGCTTTGACGAGAAATAGTGTAACAACTATATAACGTTATCTAAGAATGTTTCAATGATTGGAATGAGAGTTTAGATTACATAACCAGTGATGGAAATAAGTATGTTGTGGAAACACATATGTGCATAAGTCCTATACTGGAAGAATGGCTAGTAGCCAAGTCCGCGAACTCAGTGCGCAAACTGCCGAAGTTCTCAAACCCGAGAATTTCTGCTAGAGTTAACAAACTGCTTGCATGAGCCAAGTTCGCGAACCCAGTCCATGAACCCCGTCCGCTAACCCGGCGATACTTATGTCATCGTGTCAGTGAAACATAGATAAATTTAGCCATATGGAAACTTTAATGGTTTGTAAACTCTATCCAGTACCTTAAGCCCGATAATTTCTGCTGGAGTTTGTAAACTCTATCCAGTACCTTAAGTCCGCGAACCTAGTCTGCAAACTTGATAAATGTTATATATCTAAAGATGATTTCTGAACTTAAACTTAAAAAGACTAAGGAATGCAGTTTGCAAACCGTGGATATAAAAGTTCATGAACAGATTCAAGTGAATCAAATCATCTTTTCTTCAATTGTGTCTTGTGTAGTTACATAAGATTTCCTTGCAATTGAACAACTCTATAACTAGTTCATAAGAGTCATTTGAACTAGTTATGGTGAAGAAGAAAATGGTTGGTATGAAATGCTCAAATGGCTAGCATTTTGGTTGACTATTGTTGAAGCAACAATGCACACGTTTGGGTACGGTTAACAAACCTAGAAGCGTGCACTTCATTTGTGTATAACAAGCTAAGATTTCGATCTAACGGTTGAGATATATTAACTTGAATCTAAATCAGGTTTTCATCTAACGGGGGATAGTGTTTGCTTTGTGAGCAAGGCGAAACCCTGATTTGAAAGACTATATAAAGGAGACATCTAGCCTTGTGCAAAACTAATCCCCACACCTTATGTGTGATACTAGTTTGCGTGCTAGAGTCGGTTCTCCTTTAACCTTTGGTTTTCTTCTTCTAAAACCAGGTTAACGATTTAAAGACTTCATTGGGATTGTGAAACCAGACCGATACTATTTTTTTATCATAGTTGTGTGATCTGATCTTGCATCTTCTATCGTACGAGTACAATCAGATTGATTGGATTGATATTAACCTCTTCGATAGGCAAGATATAAAAAGTAATCACAAACATCTTCGTCTCATCGTTTGTGATTCCACGACATCTTGTTTCGCTACCATACGATTAAGATTGTTGTGAGGTGATTGATTAATCTAGGTTGTTCTTCGGGAATATAAGACCGGATTATCAATTGGTTTCTGTTCACCTTGATTTTATATCAAAAGACGAAACAAAAACTTTAGGGTTTTTCTGTGGGAGACAGATTGATCCTTTGATAGACTTGTTTGTGTGAGACAGATTTTTTTATTGTCAAAGCCTGCAATTTTGGGTCGTAGCAACCCTTAGTTGTGGGTGAGATCAGCTAAGGGAATCAAGTGAGAAGTATCCTGCTGGGATCAGAGGCTTGGGTTGGAACTGTACCTTGGATCAGTGGGAGACTGATTGGGGTTCAACTACAGTCCAGTCCGAAGTTATCTTGGAGTAGGCTAGTGTCTGTAGCGGCTTAATACAATGTGTATTCAATCTGGACTAGGTTCCGGGGTTTTTCTGCATTTGCGGTTTCCTCGTTAACAAAACTTCTGGTGTATGTGTTATTTCTATTTACGCATTATATTTGTTTATATAATTGAATAATATTGGTTGTGCTTTAGATCAATCAATTGGAGAATCCGACCTTTGGTTGTTGATTGATATTGATTGATCCTTGGATATTGGTCTTTGGTACCGTCCAAGTTATTCCTTGTATTTGATTAGTACTCGCAGTTTCTGTTTGAGGAAATCAAATCAAGTGAGAGATATAAACTCGTTGATACTTTTAATTGATTGAGTCTTGTTGATTCTCTTAAAAGTATATTCTAGTTTGTCCATACATATTGCTAATCAAAATATTGGGTGGTGTTGTTATACCCCCGCTTTTTCAATACTCGTGTGGTGAATAATAATCTAGGATGCTCTTCGGGAGTCATAAGATCGGATTTTGAGGTTAGCTAGACTTTGTCTATTGGTATCGATTTCCAGTCTCACTTTGATCTATGCTCAAAAAGGAAATCACATATAGGCTTATCTGTGGGAGGCAAATTGGTTTAAGGTCTTTAATTGAATTGAAGCAACTCTGAGGTTGTAAAGGACGTCGGCTAAAGGAATCATTTACGCGGAGTCCTGCTGAGATTCAAGGCACGTAAGGAGCACGACTGTAAGTGAGTTGATGTGAGGTTTTAATTCGATCTCAACTACATTCCAGTCTGAAGTTATTTGTAGTAGGATAATGTCTGTAGCGGTTTAATGCAATTTGGTGTTCAAGTTTGGACTAGGTCCCAGAGTTTTTATGCATTTGAGGTTTCCTCATTAACAAAATTTCGGTGTCTGTGTTATTTATTTTCCGAATTATATTATATATATTTATAATTGAAAATTCTCCGATATTAAAAGTGAAAGTGTTGATAACTCTGTGAACAATCTTCTTGATCCTGACTTTTCAGATGAATATCTTGATAACTCAGTTTCATTGATCACAAGACAGTTTAGAAAACTTCTTAGGAAGAAAAACAAACGGTTCACTAGAGAAAAGCCTTATACGTCAGCTAATCCACATAATTGTATTTCTGTCAAAAACAGAGACTCTAACGATACTGACAATGAGGATATTCCACAGTGCTTCAAGTGTAAAAGGTTCGATCACTTTGCCAATGAGTGCCAAAATCGAAGGAAATACATTGGCAATAAAAGTTCGGCTGCAACATTTGATGAAACATCTGATCATTATGATTCCGAAGAGGATGAAGGGTCAAGTGTAGCACTCTTGGGGTGAAATTATCAATTTTAAGGATTGTAGCAATACTCATACCAATCTTGATAATTTGGTTGATGATTCTTCATCAAAATCATTGGAGGATATAATAGATTTTTTGTGTACTAACGAAAACTTTGATAATATTTCAGGTACTCTTTATTTAGCTGCTAATGTCTTTCCTGAACCAATCTCCAAACCGAAATGTCCTTATTGTACTATTGAGGGTCACAAACTCATACAATGCTTCAAGTACAAACATAAACTAATGTATGTCAATAAACTGCAACAGAGGGCCAGTCGTTTGGAAAATGTGCTTAAATTTGTTTAAAATTACAATCCTGAGGTACGCAAAGTTAACTCTTCTTCTCTTAAGAGATTGATTGATTCAAAGGTTAAGGTAAAATCTCAAACGAAGAGAAGAGTCCGGGCTAGACATTCCGTAAAGAAGGATATTACAAATTCCATGCAGGAACCTAGTAGCGAGCACGCTAATGCTCACCTCAACACAATTTTATTGTGTTGAAATGTGCATCTTGTCTCATGTGCCCTGAAAAGAGACAAGAATTGTGTACATTAGGGCTATGGATAAAATTTGAATATTATTACTTGGACGTCCATCTTTTATTTGTTCATCCTAATCTATGTCTCAAGTAATGGTATTGAAAAAATTGATCTATGTAGAAACTTAAGGAAGGATGAAAGTGACATCTCATTCTTCTTAGGTTTTATGTACCTTCTCTGGTACGTGAACTTTTGATGTTCCGAAACCCTGCATGGTAAATATCTTCTCCATCAAGACTCATACCTCGTTCACAAGAATTTTGCTTGTTGAGCAATATATTTGTGTTTTCACAAATCCATTTTATTCTTACGAATCATGGAGACTCCAAGCAAAACATCTTCTTGTGAAATTTATGCTCCAATGGTTGTTCATATTCATCCAACTATAAAGGAACAAGAGATGACTTATCCCTTTGAATCATCTCTTAAAAGGAAAGGGAAGAATGTGAAGAAACCGAGAGCTGGCCGCTCCAATCAGAAAAGGTTTACAACCCTTCTTGGAGAACTTAAGAAACCAAGAAGGAGGTGTGGGGACTGAAAGTGTTTCTACAAAAATCTCTTGAACTACAAGAAGCACGTGTGAAACAACAACCTAAGAGTTTTGCAGGAACTTACTCTTTCATTCATGAACATGCCTGTCGTTGATCAGGAGTTCAGAGGATAGAGAATTTCTCAAATATTTTAAGTACTAGGAAACTTCTTGTGAGAATTTATTCTTATGTTCGAGAAGGATAACTATGGCTTGGTATAACGAATATTGTGATTACACAAGCTATTTCCAATGATTTTCATCTTGTATGTTTTTAGATTTATTTATTTAAATTCTAGAGTGTTTGGAAGATGAATTTGAAGTATTTAATCATTATTGGTTTAATGTATTGCAAAGTCTTATGAGATATATGTTTCCTTTACTTTATGTGAATTGAACTGATATCTCATATATGCTCAAAATTTAAATCTATTATGTTTTTTGAACTGAAAATAGAACAAACTTTCTGCGAACGCAGTATCGATCTACTTGTGATCACACTTTTGTGTTATTACTGCACGATATACTCTGTAATGTTTTCTTATGTAGAGTCATACCGATTAAAATTATCTTTATGTTCGTAACTGACATTGAGATGAGTTTATGTCGATGTTCAGGATATAAGTCCACGTGATTTGTTAATGTCCGACGAAATCCTTCTTTTTCATCAGAGTAAGGTCACTGATGTTGTTCTCTTGGGAATAACATCAAATGGGGAAGAGTTCTTAAATGAACTTGTGCTTAAATGCTATATGTTTGTGGGGTGTGGCTATGGAATTTACAAGGGATGTTGTTAGAGCACTTCTCGGTCAAACTCGCAAGCGTTGCTATCTCAAGCTTGTTGTCAAGTTTAGTTTCCAACACTATAAGTCTTGATTTCTAGTCTACTTATAGCTAAGTCTCGGATTAGGATAAAAAGTGTAGTTGAGCAATAGACTTCACGGCGTGCATCGATTGAAGACGAATAACTACTAAGGGGAGCTTGTGGAACTTCATCAAAAAAAGGTATGTGGAGACTAGAACTCATATATCACTCAAAAGTCTATCTACTTTATCTCTTATTTGAGACAAAATTCGTATAGCTATATAGACATCAATTATGCACATTTGATATTTCGAGCAGAGTTTAACTCGCTTACATATTTCTCGAAATATGTGTTGGTAAGCTTTCGCTTTAACCAAGTTCATCTTATATTCTTGACGAAAGTCAAAAGATGATCATGTGAAAATCGCCTTGTAACATCTTACATGATTTGTGTGAGACAATCATTTGATGTAGACTCGGAATGTTTCGTATTGATCATTCGATCACTTGAAAATTGGTCTGAAGCTAATAGTTTGTGTGAGACAGCTATTGTCGTCTTCTAAGAATGTTTCAATGATTGAAATGGGAGTTTAGAACACTTAGACATAATTGGATTTAAGCACAGTATGCGTACTTGCATATGTGATTGGTCCAAGACCGGAATATGGTATGCATACCAGTATGCGCACTGGCGAGGTCATGTAAAGTATGGGAGCTAGAGTATACATACCTTTACGCGTACTGGCGAAGTCAGTTGAAGTCCGAGTGCTATAGTATGCGTACCTTTACGCATACTGGAATCAACTGAAGTTTTGAAGTGTACGACAGTATGCGTACCCATTTGCATATTGGCGAACACAGTCCAAGTCCGGCTACTTAAGTATGCGTACCCGTTTGCATACTTGAGTTGGTTATGTTCTAAAATCGGTTTGTTCATGAACTAATACATTTATATATTAAGGAATGCAATCTTTTGCAAACCGTGGATGTAATGTTCATGAATTGATTCGAGTGAATCAAAATCGATTGTGCTTCAGTTGTGTCTTGTATACTTCTATGAGAATATAAACAATTGAACAACTCCAGAACTATTTTCATTTGAGTCATTTGAACTAGTTATGGTTAAGATGAATAAGGTTGATATGAAAGTGTTCATATGGCTAACTTCGGTTAACTATTGTTGAGCCAACAGAGTTGCACACGTTTAGGTACCGTTACTCATATCTAAATGAAGTCACTTTTAATTTGTGTGTAACAATCTAAGTTCGATCTAACGGTTGAAACATATTATCTTGAGTCTAATCAAGTTTTCATCTAACAATGAATATTGAATATTATTACCAAGTTAACATTGATTGCAAACCCTGATTTGAAGACTATATAAGGGAGAACTCTAGCAATTGGGAAATATAATCCCCACACCTCCTGTGTGATACTAGTTGCGACTAGAGTCGATTCTTCTTTAACCTTAAGTTTTTCTAAAACCCTGTAGGTTAACGAATTGAAGACTTCATTGGGATTGTGAAGCCAGACCCAACTATTTTCTTTGTAGTTGCGTGTTCTGATCTTGATATTTTATATCGTGATTGAGTACTATCTTCTCTAAGATTTGCTCGAGATTTAATCTCCGAAAGGCAAGATAAAAAGTAGTCACAAACATCTTCGTCTCTTCTTTTGTGATTCCACAATATCTTGATTCGCTACCATACGATTAAGATTATTGTGAGGTGATTGATATTTATAGGCTGTTCTTCGGGAATATAAGTCTGATATATCAATTGGTTCATGTTCACCTTGATTTATCAAAAGACGAAAAAAAACTCATAGGTATATCTGTGGGAGACAGATTTATCTATACAATAGACTTTTCTTTGTGAGACAAATTGGTTTATCAAGTCTTCGACTTTGGGTCGTATCAACTCTTAGTTGTGGGTGAGATCAGCTAAGGGAATCAAGTGGGCAGAGTCCTTATGGGATTCAGAGGCGTAAGGAATGCGACTGTATCTTGATCAGTGTGAGATTGGTTAGGGCTCAACTACATTCCAGTCCGAAGTTAATTTGGAGTAGGTTATTGTCTGTAGCGGCTTAATACAGTGTGGTGTTCAAACCTGGACTAAGTGTCGGGGTTTTTCTGCATTTTCAGTTTCCTTGTTAACAAAAAAAATGGTGTCTGTGTTATTTCTTTTCAGCATTATATTTTCTATATAATTGAAATATCACAGGTTGCGCGTAAGTTCAATCGGTTTGTGGATCCGACCTTTGGGTTGTTGATTACATTGATTGACACTTGGATATTGGTTTTTGATATCGTCCAAGTTATTTCTTATATTCAATCGGGCTCGCAAATTTCTATTTGTTTGATTGCGGATTGAATTGAGAAATAGAGATATAACTCTTTAATATACTTTTGTTAAGATTGTGTCTGACTGTATAGTTGATTCTTTTGAAAGTATATTGGGGTTAGTCCATACAGATTGCTAAGCGAAATATTGGGTGTGGTTTTAAGACACCCACTTTTCAATTGGTATCAAAGCAGGCAAACACGTTTAAGACCTCATAAGTCCGTGTTTGTAGCGATCTGTCTCTATGGATAGTAAAGTCTCAATAAACGCTTCACCAGGATTTAACTCTAGATCTTAGAGAGAGTTCTGAAGAGCTAGTTATTATCCAAAATAAGTTGGATGAACAAATCCGGATCAATTCTGATTTTATTGCAGAAATTGCAAAGTATAAGGATTTGAAGTCAGTCAAAATTCCTTCAATAGATTTGAATAACTCCTTTAATTCTTCTCTGAAGAATTGTCGCAAGTCAGGGGATAAGCGAGGTTAGGGCTTTGTGAAATATGATGGGACTCAGAACCACTCAGATGAGATTAAAGATGTTGGTCCATGTATGTTCTGTGATTCTCACAATCATTTTCAACATACATGTACATCTTTCAGGAAAAGCTTAAAGGTTGCGAGTAATCTTCATAAGAAAGCTGAACAATTGTTTACTTCTTTAAAAAGGTGTACAGATCTAACAAGAAATCCCAAACGGGATAGTAGTGTTAGTATGGGAGCTTTTGCTCTAAAATCAACATCACCCTTTCAATGGTTTCTTGATAGTGGATGTAGTCGACATATGACTAGAGATCTTTCGTGGTTTGTGAATTCAAACGACTTTGAAGGAGGTCATGTAATATTCAGAGATGGGAGTTTTTGCTACATAAGCAAGAAGGGGACGATCAAACTTCCAGGCGTTCCTGAAATCCATGATGTAGTATACATTAAAGGTATGACTGCAAATCTTCTTTCTGTTAGTCAAATTTGTGACAAAGTCCATAAAGTTATCTTCAATGCGAATCGATGTGACATTGTAGAAAAAACTGGAAAAGTAATTTTTCAGGGAACTCATGGTAAAAATAATTGTTATCTTGTTGATAGTCAGTTTAGTAATTGTTGTATTTGACTAAGGTGGAATCTACACATCTTTGGCATGAGCGTTTTGGTCACATCAATTATCTCCTTATAACTAAGATCATTAACAAAGAACTTTTTAGAGGTGTTCCCAAAATCAATACAAAGATTGATGGTTTTTGTGGTGCCTGTCAAAAGGGTAAACAAACGAAAGTTCCACATAAATCATCTCGAGATATTCTCACTAAAGCTCCACTTGATTTAATTCATATGGATCTCTTCAGTCCTATTCAACAACCTACGGTTGCTGGGAAGAAGTATGCTTTAGTTATGGTAGATGATTACACCATATTCACTTGGGTGGCATTTTTAGCTCATAAGAATGAAACCCATAGTGAATTCAAGATTATTGTTAATAGAATCCAGAATGAACAAGGTCGCAAAATAAATAAATTAGAAGTGACCGTGGAACTGAATTCAAAGATACTAAGGTGTTTGAATTTTGTGACAAATCGGGGATTATTCAACAATGCTCACCACCCATTACTCCCCAAGATAATGGAGTTACAGAAAGAAAGAATAGGAACATTTAGGAAATGGTCAGGGTAATGCTCCATAACAAAAACTTACCGTTAAGGTTTTGGGGAGAAGGTGTTTTCAAAGCATGTTATTTGATCAACCGTGTTATCTTTCGCAAGTGAACCCAGAAACATTGATGAAGCTCTTAGCGATCCCTTTTGGGTGAATTCAATGCATGAAGAGTTAAATCAATTTCAAAGACAAGATGTATGGGAGCTCGTACCTTTTCCATCCAATATCAATATTGTTGGTACCAAATGGATATTCAAGAACAAGTCCGATCAATTTGGTACCATTGTCAGAAATAAAGCCAGACTTGTCACCCAAGGATACTTACAGATTGAAGGCATTGACTTTGACGAAACCTTCTCTCTTGTGGCATGCCTTGAGTCCATTCAATTGCTATTAGCTCATGCTTGTTTTCTTAAGGTTAAGTTGTTTCAAATGGACACAAAATCCGCGTTCCTAAACGAAAGTTTAAAGGAACAGGTCTATGTTGCTCAACCAAATGGATTTGAAAATCCTGACTTCCCAGATCATGTCCTTAAGATCAAAAAGGCATTATATGGGTTGAAACAAGCGCCTCATGCCTGGTTCGAAAAATTAACTACTTCTCTTCTCAGGAAAGGTTTTTCGAGAGGTAGAGCTGATAAAACTTTGTTTACCAAGTGGAGTGGGAAAGATGTTGTCATTGCTCAAGTTTATGTAGATGATATCATCTATGGATCGACTTCTGAGAAACTTGCAAAAGATTTTCAAGTCTCTCTTGGTAAGGAGTTTGAAATGAGAAATGTTGGTTAATTAAAATTCTCTTTAGGATTACAGATTCAACAATATAAGGATGAAATTTACTTATCTCAAGAAAAATATGCTAGGGATCCTGTGACAAGATTCGGTCTTGATAAGTTAACTCCAAAACTGACGCCTATGCCCACTACTGGTAAACTACATCGAGATGAGAAAGGAGTAAATGTGGATCAAAAGCTTTATCGATCTATCATTGGAAGTCTTTTATATCTTATATCTACAAGACCTAATATTGCGTTTAGTGTTGGTTGTTGTGCCAGATTCTAGGCTAATCCAAAGGAATCTCATCTTGCAGCTGCGAAGAGGATCATGCGATATATACAACACACTATCGGGTATGGTCTATCCTATACTTTTGATACTAACATTAATCTTACTGCCTATTCAGATACAGATTGGGAAGGATGTGTGGAAGACAGAAAGAGTACTTTGGGGGGATTTTACTATATTGGGTTGAATCTTGTGGCATAGCATAGCAAGAAACAAAACTCACAATCCCTGTTTACATGCGAAGCATAATACATTGCTGCAGGTTCATGTTGTACTCAATTTCTATGGATGAAACAAATGCTTGCTGATTATGGAATTGACACAGGTGTAATGAAGATATTTTGTGATATCTCAAGTGCGGTTCGCATCACTGAGAATTGATAGGTGCCAAATATTGCATTATTTATCATCATTTTATTGGCACTTATCCCTTTTTGCATACCATAATTTCCCCTTTTGTAATGAATTATGTATTTTACTCTCCTCAAGGATAAATATTTTATTTTACTTAATTTTTCATTTTTAGGTGATAAATAAAGTCTAGATGAGTTGCGGAGCGAAAAGAGCAAAGACACGGGAAAAAGCCGAAGGAAACTCTAGCGGAAAAGAAGTGAAGAATGCGGTATGGAAGACTCAAGGATGAAAATGGGCTTAACAAGGAATAAATTGTTCTTAAAGAAGAAGTGGGCTCAAGATTACCTAAGCCCAAATCCATTTCCTAAACCCAAACCCATATCCTAAACCCAAAATCCAAACCCAAACCCCGCTTCTCTCCTTAGCCGTCAGATTGGATCCATTCCATCATCCAACGGTCGATTCATCAGAGTGCATCTAGCTTTGATGTTCCTGTCTAACACTATAGCACCTAACTCCATCTTGGACCGTCAGTTTTGATGTATCTCACATCCAACGGTCGCTCCACACCCATCTCCATCTCTCCGTTGGATCATTCCATCATCTTCTCATCGTACGCCCTTCATCATCGAGACATAAAATTTTGATACACCCGCTCAACACCCAATCGCCAAATACCTATCGACTTCACTCAAACACTCCCTAACCCATTCTCCATCGGGTTCTTCTCCTCTTCTCCCCAAATTCCTCTCTTCCGTCACCTGCAACTCATTCACCACCATATCCTGCCACCACCAGACCCCGATGTTCACTGCCACCATCTCCATCAAATCATTCCAAACATCTCCACCATCTCCCTAGCCTAGTTCTTTTACTCATCTCACAACCACTGAACCCTAGGTTTGGGGTGAATAAAACAACTCGAGTTAGGGAACAATTAGAGCATCATAGGCGTCAATTGGAGCAGGGGGAGAGCAGAGAAGGCATGGGTTAAGCATGGGTTGTTGTTATTTCAGTTTTTTTGGTGAGTAATTTTATTAATTTTCAAAACCCTAATTTTCTCTGTTTTGGGGATTTTCAATTAGGGTTTGTAATAGGTATAAATCGAGACACTGTGTATGATGTTGAGCTAGTCTGGGATACCCAAGCTCATTTTGGAGTAAAAATCAGAAGCTTACTTTCAATTTTTTTGTATGCCCCGTCACTTGCAAATTTCCATGTTTAACATCACTGTTAGTAATATGCTAGAGATGTTATTCATGTTATAAACATCCTAGCTAGGGTTTAAATGAAACCCTTAGCCTGAATGCTAGGATGTTAAGCAAATTGCTCTTACTCATGCCATGCTCACTGTTTAGGATAGTTTAAGCATGTGGATGACATATTACTTTCACCTACAATGTCAAGCATCCTAGGTAGTTAGATGCATCCTATGTATGTTTCACTTGCATTCAATTTCATGTTAGTTAGCTTTGATTAGTTATTCTTTGAGCAGACAACTAATACTTTGCCTTGATATAGTGATTGAAGTTAAACTGTCCATCTAAGAAGCTAGAGTAGTGCAATAGCTAACATGCTAGTGTGGGTTGAGTGGTGAATTCTCAAGCCCTAGTTCCCCTCTATCAAATATTCAATCACTTCATTGCTGTTTCAAAAATCTCAACTTCAATGTTTGCTGTTCATGTTTAAGTCTCATTGTTAATCTTGCTTCAACTGTCAGTGTCGAATTAATGTAGTTTTCTGTCAAAAATTCTGTTCTATTTAATGTTTGATGATTAGTTTCAGCTTAATGATTAGTTGACTTTAATGTTAGTGTGAATTATTTCTCCAAGTGAATGTCCTGTTAGTTGTTGTCCTGATTAGTTAGCTTCCTGTTAGTTAGTGTCCTGTTTAGTTTTGTTGTCGCTGTTTAGATTTAGGTTTTAGTAGAAAAGAACAAAAAAGTTACATTTGCATCCTCCAAGTCCCTGTGGACTTTCCCTTGCTTGCTCACTAGCTATTATTGGCCTTGTGCACTTGCAAGTATTTAGAACATAGTTTTAGGGTATCATTCCCTTGCTATCAAGTTTTTGGCGCCGCTGCCGGGGACTCGGTAGCGGTGCTGTGTAGTTTCTTTGTTTTTCTTGCTTTATTCATCAATTCCTGTCACTTGCTCATTTGCTTGCTGTTGCTCTTAGCTTGCAGCTGCACTTGTATCATTTGATGTTAACATTTCTTGCATCTTGTCATTGCTTGTTGTTCTTGCTATCTTCTTTGTTGCTCCATCTCCATACTTTCTATTGTTGTTCACTGCTTGCTTGCAAAGCTGGTGCTGCTGAAGGAGATGGTGAGACTTGTTAGCTGGTGCTGCTGCTGCTTCTTTCCAAGCCTGCTGAAGCTGTTGCTAGGCTGTTGAGTAAGGCTGCCAAGACAAGCCCAACTGGGCTGCAAAGAAAAGCTAAGGAAGATCCAAGCCCAACTGGGCTTTTGCAACAAACACAAAAGGACCAAAGTCCAACTGGGCTTCCCTCCAAAAATAGGTAAGCCTAACCCATGAGCTAACCCAACTGGGCCTCATTAAAATTCATTTGGGCTTGTAATAATTAAGTGTTTCTATTTTGGGATTGTAATAATTTTTATTTCTTTTTTTTTTCTTTTTTTTTCTTTCTTTCTTTTGTGGGCTTGTAATTTTTTTTTTTTTTTTGTGGGTTTGTGATAACTTCTGTTGGGCTTTAAATTTGTGAGCCCAAACCAACTTCAACCCAAACTAGGCTTAGGTCAAATAACCCAACTGGGCCTCATTTAACCCAAGTAGTGGGCTTCCCTTTTATTTTTGAAACCAAAAGTTCTAAACCCATTCAAACCAAAAGTTCCCAAGCCCAATTAAATTTTCAAAAAACCCTTTTAAAACCAAATTGTGGGCCTTGTTTTCTCCATTATCTGTGGGCTTGTTATTTCATGATTAAATTGGGAGATGATTGTAACCTTTAGAGACCAATCAAATATACTAATTAGAGTCAATTCAATAGACCCAACTGACATACCCACAACTTCTGAGGAAAACACACCGGACCAACCTGAGACAATGGGAGAACCCCGTACTCTCAAGGATTACATGTACCCCACAAGGGCAAGCCATCCTTCCTGTATTCTTTTGCCAGAAGCTAATGGTCATTATGAGCTAAAATCGAGCACAATACAGATGCTTCCTGTGTTTAGAGGAATCGACAATGAAAACCCTTACCATCATGTGAGAGAATTTGAGGAGATATGTGGAACTATACGTTTCACTCAAATGTCCGACGAGACCCTCAAGTTAAGGCTATTTCCTTTCTCTTTGAAGGAAAAATCCAAGGCATGGTTGTATGCTTTACAGCCACAAACCATCATGACATGGGATGACCTCACAAAGGAGTTTTTCAAAAAAATTCTTCCCAAACCACAAGGCTGCGACAATTCGTCAAAGTCTGCATAGCTTTGTGCAATTGGAGGGTGAAACCTTAGCTAGATACCTGGAGAGATTCAATGAGTTATTGCTCCAATGTCCCCACCACGGTTTTGAAAAATGGAGACTTGTGCAAATTTTGTATGAGGGTCTAGATGTATCCACCCGAACAACTGTAGAGTCAATGTGCAATGGTCTATTTGTAAACAAAACTGCTGATGCGTCTTGGGACTTCTTAATTGAAGTAGCTGAAAAGACTCAACAATGGGAATCCATTCGTGAACCGAGAAAGACTACACCTGTAGCTAAGGTTCATAGGATTGAGTCAGATTTTGAGGGAAATGCAAAAATGGCAGCGCTAGCAAGAAGAATAGAAACGTTAGAACTACAGCAAAACGTAAAACCTTCCACCACTGCTTTCTGTGAACATGTCGAAATGGCTATCTGTGCTATATGTAACGGTTCTGACCATCAGGTCAGTGATTGTCCGGAAATGCATGCATTCCAAGAATCTAGGCTAGAACAGGCACACGCTATGTTTCAAAAACAAGAGCACAACCCCTATTCTCAGACCTACAATCCAGGATGGAGAAACCACCCAAACTTTTCATGGTCCAAAGGCCTTGTTCAAGGAGGACCATCTCAACCCAATCAAAGCTATCAAAACAATCAAGGCTATCAATACCCTAGAAATCCTCAGCAGCAGTCGTACCCTCAATACACTGCTGAAAAGAAATTGTCTCATTGAAGAGAGTATCAATCAGTTGACCCAACATCTGATGAAAAATGAGAAAGCGACTGATCAGCGAGTCTCCGCTCTAGAACTACAGATGGGTCAAATTTGCGATGCACTGAATACAAGAGAAAAGGGTAAACTTCCTAGCCAACCCCAACAAAATCCAAAGAGGATATTTCAAGCAGGCACATCATCTTGCGAAGAAACCTCACCCGATCAAGTCCATTCCATCACCACTCTCCGAAGTGGTAAGATTGTTGAGAACAATGTGGGCATGCCACAAACAAGTGAATCTGAGCCAAACCTAACACTGCCTACACCACCAAAGGAAACCTCCAGTTTAAAAAAGAGTCCGAGCACATTAGTGAAGCCGACAATCCCACTGCTGTGAATGTCCCTCTACCTCCTAATGCTCCTGTTGCTCCATATCCTCAGAGGTTAGTTCGCCAACAGATAAGCACCCACTACAATGAGATGTTAGAAATGTTCAAAAGAGTCAACATCAACATTCCTTTTCTTGAGGCAATCAAGCAAATCCCTGCATATGCCAAATTCCTCAAAGACTTGTGTACTCAAAAGCGCAAGCTTAATGTGCACAAACGTGCTTTCTTAGCTGAACAGGTGAGTTCCATCATTCTGAACAAAACTCCACCCAAGTTTAAGGACCCAGGCTGTCCAACAATCTCTTGCACTATCGGAGAACACACGATCAATAGAGCTTTATTAGATCTAGGTGCAAGTGTGAACCTCCTGCCATATTCTGTTTATGTGCAGTTAGGTCTTGGAGAGTTGAAACCAACACCCATAACTCTCCAATTGGCGGACCGATCCGTCAAAGTTCCTCGTGGTGGTAGAAGATGTTTTGATTAAGGTTGAAAAATTATTTCCTGTAGACTTCATTGTCTTAGACACTCAACCTGTACAAAACCCAGACTTCACATTCCTGTCATTTTAGGACGTCCTTCTTGGCGACGTCCAATGCGATCATTAACTGTCGGAATGGAGTGTTGAAACTATCTTTTGGAAACATGACTGTAGAATTGAATGCGTTTAATGTTAGTCAACAGCATGTGAGTCTTGATGATGAAGATGTACATGAGATTAATATGATGGAGAGTTTGATCCAAGATTCACTGACTAGCATTTTATCAGTAGATCCCTTGCAAGCATGTCTGGAAGAAGTTGACTTGGAGTTGTATGATGATGAATACATTGGTGAAGTCCAATCTTTGCTCGAATCTGTACCTCATATGGACATCACTAATGGCAGACTAAAGTGGAACAACTCCCACTTTCTGAGAAGTCTGTTATATCTTCGGATGAGTCTCCTAAGGCCAAGCAGGAATTGAAACCATTACCTGATACTTTGAAGTATGCATTCTAGGTCCTTCTGATACTTTACCTGTTATCATTTCTTCACGATTAAACATAGAACAGGAAAACAAGCTTTTAAAGTACTTGAGGAGCAGAAAGAAGCCTTAGGATGGACCATCTCAGATCTCAAAGGAATAAGTCCCACCATTTGCATGCACCACATTAATCTTGAAGAGAATGCCAAACCATCTAGGAAATGCAAAGGAGACTTAATCCTAACATGAGAGACGTTGTTAAGAGTGAGATCTTGAAGCTACTTGATGCGGGTATCATATATCCGATTTCAGATAGTAAATGGGTTAGTCCCATTCAAGTTGTGCCTAAGAAGTCAGGCATTACTGTAGTTCGGAACGAAAAGAATGAGTTAGTCCCTTCACGTACAACCACAGGATGGCGAGTATGTATCGACTACAGGAAGTTGAACACAGTAACAAGAAAAGATCACTTCCCCCTTCCCTTCATAGACCAAATGCTAGAACGTGTGTCTGGACACAGTCACTACTGTTTTCTAGATGGCTTTTCCGGTTATAACCAAATTCACATTGCACCGGAAGATCAGGAAAAAACTACATTCACGTGTCCATTTGGGACATTTGCTTTTAGACGTATGCCCTTCGGGTTGTGTAATGCACCTGCTACTTTTCAGCGTTGCATGATGAGCATTTTTTCAGACATGATAGATAGTTTTCTCGAGATCTTTATGGATGATTTCTCTATGTTTGGTTCCTTTTTGACGAATGTTTGGACCATCTGGTCCTTGTGCTATCTAGATGTAAGCAAAAGAATCTGATTTTAAACTGGGAAAAATGCCACTTATGGTGAACTCCGGCATAGTTCTAGGACACATCGTCTCAGAAAAAGGAATTGAAGTAGATAAAGCTAAAGTCGACCTCATTCAACATTTACCACAACCCCACTCTGTGAAGGGGATTCGATCATTTTTAGGTCACGCTGGTTTCTACCGGCGATTCATCAAAAACTTTAGCCAAATCTCAAGACCTTTGTGTAATCTACTTGCCAAAGATGTTGTCTTTAACTTCGATGCTGCTTGTGTGAAGGCGTGGGAAGAACTCAAGACTCTCCTTACCTCAGCTCCTATTGTCCAACCAACCGACTGGAAACTACCGTTCGAACTCATGTGTGATGCCTCTGATTATGTCGTTGGCGTTAGTTTAGGACAACGTGTTGATAGACTACCATATGTGATATACTATGCTAGTAAAACTCTTAATGATTCCCAACTCAATTATACGACTGCCGAGAAGGAGTTACTTGCCGTGGTATTTGCATTAGACAAGTTTAGATCTTATTTGATAGGATCTAAGATCATCATATATACTGACCATGCGACTTTGAGGTTCCTTCTTTCTAAGAAGGATGCTAAAGATCGCCTTATTCGATGGATACTCTTATTACAGGAATTCGACATCGAAATCCGTGATAAGAAAGGCTGTGGAATATTTTAGTAGTTTTCTTGTATCTTTATAAACTCCTTGATGAATACACTAGTTTCGACTATGTGAAATCATCGAAACAAAGTTGATATGGTCTCTTTTGGTCATGAAGTATCTCTATGGAAATTTCATTAGGATTCCACTAGTTTTCGTACATTTGCCAATTTTTATTGACAAAAAGGGGAGAATTAATGTGTAGTTCACACTACAAATACATATGGTTTACGAATCATTATATAAGGGGGAGTGGTTTTCATGTGAGATGAAGTATTGACTAAGGGGGAGTGATACATATCACCATAGTATTATTGTCAAAGTTGTGATACAATTGGACTTTGATGATCTGTAATAATACGATGACACTGTATAACAATGATTGAGAGCTACTTCTTTCTCATTGTTATAGCTACGGATCTTCAACAACTATGATGTTGAGTTGAACACATTCATAATCACTGGAGTACTTGGAAGTGACGAAGATTTCGAGTAATGTTGAAGAACCAAGGAAATCAAGCATTTGGATTAAGAGCTACAAAATTTATTTATTATGTATTCCATATGTATTGATAGTTTTGTCACTAAAATTGACAAATGGGGAGCTTGTTAGAGAACTTCTCGGTCAAACTCGCCAGTGTTGCTATCTCAAGCTTGTTGTCAAGTTTAGTTGTTATAAGTCTTGATTTCTAGTCTACTTATAACTAAGTCTTGGATTAAGATAAAAAGTGTAGTTGAGCATTACACTTCACGATTTTCATCGATTGAAGACGAAGAACTACTCAGGGGAGCTTGTGGAACTTCATCAACAAAAGGTATGTGGAGACTTGAACTTATCTATCACTCAAAAGTCTATCGACTATATCTCCTATTTGAGACAAAAGTCGTATAGCTATATAGACTTCAATTATACACATTTAATATTTCGCGATGAGTTTAACTCGTTTACATATTTCTAGAAATATGTGTTGGTAAGATTTTGCTTTAACCAACTTCATCTTATATTCTTGACGAAAGTCAAAAGATGATCATGTGAAAATCGCCTTGTAACATCTTACATGATTTATGTGAGACAATCATTTGATGTAGACTCAAAATGTTTCATATTGATCATTCGATCACTTGAAAATTTGTTTGAAGCTAATAGTTTGTGTGAGACAGCTATTGTTGTCTTCTAAGAATGTTTTAGTGATTGAAATGGGAGTTTAGAACACTTAACCATAATTTGATTTAAGAACAATATGCGTACTTGCATATGTGATTGATCCAAGACCGGAATACGGTATGCATACAAATATGCGTACTGGCGAGGTCAGGTAAAGTCCGGGAGCTAGAGTGTGCGTACCTGTACGCGTATTGGCGAAGTCAGTTGAAGTACGGGTACTATAGTGTTAGAGCACTGCTCGGTCGAACTCGCATGCGTTGCTATCTCAAGCATGTTTGTCAATGTTAGTGATCAAAACTCTAAGTCTTGATTTCTAGTCTACTATAGCTAAGTCTCGGACTAGGATAGAAAGTGTAGTTGAGCTCAAGAACTCCATGGTGATCATCATACAAGACGAATAACTACTTAAGGAACTAGTGGAACTTCATCGAATAAAAGGTATGTGG
The DNA here is from genome assembly GCF_003573695.1 of Papaver somniferum. Lineage (NCBI taxonomy): Eukaryota > Viridiplantae > Streptophyta > Magnoliopsida > Ranunculales > Papaveraceae > Papaver > Papaver somniferum. The sequence continues at coordinate 4,264,999 of NC_039359.1, forward strand.
AGACTTGAACTTATCTATCACTCAAAAGTCTATCTACTCTATCTCCTATCTTGAGACAAAAGTCGTTTTGCCATATAGACTTTAATCATACACATTTGCTGTTTCGAGCCGAGTTTATCCTGAGAATATTGTTTTCTAGTCTAGAAATTTGGAAACTCTACTCTTAGAAGAAAATGAACTCGTAGAGATGAGTGAGGATGAACCTTACTTAGAAGAATCAATTGACCATTTCCAGGAATCTGATGACCTAGAAATTAGGGAAGTTGTGACTAGTCTTTCTAGAGACACTGAAAACTCTAAGTTTGTGGGTGATCATCATTCTCCATGTGCTTTAACTCTTAGAAAGGTCCCTCACTTGAGACTTGACATATGTGCCTCAACCATTTTACAAGATTATCTTCATACGCGTTTTACCGAACCTAATAATGTCCAGGAAGAAGTTCAGTTGTTAGAAACCCATCCTCTGGTTGATGTGGTTTACCCAGGCTATGATACCCAGATTGATTTTGTTTTCCCACCAAAATTTTTTATTCCAATATTGGGAACGTTTGAATTTGAAATGTGTCAGTTATTGAGTTTTGAGACTAAACCTAATTACTTTAGGAGATTAGGGTCGACACATTTGTTTAAGGAACACCACAACTCTCATTGTGGTCAGATGTGTGAATCAAATCTGATTGACTTAGAGGATCCTCAGTTATTCAGGTTATTATTATGTGCTTCTAAGTTTGTATTTGAGTTTTTCCAGACTCTAGAACCTGAACATTCAGATCTAACTTATGAGGAAATGCAACCCATGGAAATATTTTATCTAGACCCTGTTATAGAACCTGAACCACAGCTAGATGTAGTTGTCTTACAGGAAACTAGACAAGGTTGTGCTTTATTTGTTAATTTTCTTGGCATGTTGCAGATTCCATTTACTTTTGATAGCTCTATTTTGTTTTGGTGATCCGCAGTTATTCCGGCTATTATTTTATGATTCTATGAGGTGATTAATTCCTTCTGATGTCTGGCTGAAGACTTTAAACTTAGCACTTCTTGGGAGGTAACCCAATATCATGCAACACGTTAATATCTTTCCTTAACTCTTTTACTTCGAGTGGTAACAATTTCTCCTTGTTCATGCTTTTAATTTTATCTTTAGAACATTGAGGACAATGTTAGATTTAAGTTTGGGGGTATGGGAGAAACTTTTTAGTTGCAATAAATAAACTCCAAAGCCTAGAAATTTATGCTTATTAAGGTTGGCACTAACCAATCTAAGTGGATGGGAACATCTTGGTTGTAGGAGTTGAGGAACCAATCTGATTAGATGGAAACATCTAAAGAGTCTATTCATAAAAGCATAGAGCCCAGGTGTTAGAATTAAAAAATAAATAAAATGGTAGTTTCGCCATATCTCGTTGAATCCTTATCCTTCTGTTTTTATTTTTTTTAAGTGACTTGGTGGGGCACACGATTCAAGTTGCTACCTTTGCTAGGGTGAATTAGGGTGATTGAGATACCAAAAAAAATAAAAATAAAAATTTGAGACCAGACCATCAGACCAACCGGAATAAATTCAATAAAGTCGACCACTGGTACCCTTGTATATGCCAGTTGTGTTGACCTAGAGTTAGGTTTATCCACCACTAGTCCCCTTGTATATGCCATTTGTGTTGATATTAATCAGACAGGTATCTCAGTCCATTAGGATAGGTTCATCTTGGCAGAGGCCTTCGGACAGATATGGGAAACACCGTTCACTTTAAACCATCTACTTTTCTATTTATCCATCTTCTTAATCTTTCCATGTGATTGGTTGACTCCGGTTATGATGTCCATAAACTATCCGAGTAGAGCTCTGGCACTTATATATGAATTTTAGTATGATGAGTGCAAACTCGTGTACATCAATTGGAATTTCGCATCAGGGTACTTCCTCCTATAGTCAATGAGATTATGCCAACCAAGCAGATTCTTTAGTGCCTTCTAAGGTTTTGCGTAGATAGCCAGGGTCTGGAGTAAAGGTTTTGTGGGTACACCTCTGGTAAACCTTCCCGAGATTAACTTGGTCGCTAGGGACACCTTGCGAGTTAGGATTTTCTTTTTCTAGATTAGTTTTGCTCGAGGACTAGCAAATAATAAGTTTGTGGGTATTTGATAGACACATTTTTGTGTCTAATTTGTCCTCAATGTTATGTATTGTTGGTACTCGATTTCGTACTTATTATGGTATTTTATGTGTTTGTAGGTATTTTTGGGAAATAAACATTTTTGGAAAATTCGGCTCGAAAAGTTGCTCGGGGCACCCCCCGGAAAAGTACTAAAGGCACCCCATTTTGGATAAGGGCCACCCCATGGCACCCCTGTTGTTAAAGGCGCCCCTACTCTGGATAGGGGGCACCCCCTTCTTCTTCATTTGAAAATCATTTTCGGCGGGAAATATTTCATCACCAGTGCACGAGATTTTGGGAAAGATTTCTGAGAGATTTTCATGGATATTATGTTGCGATTATGTTGTCACTTAATCAATAGGTCACAGGACGTGTTTTTGGAAGGAAAACAAGGAATAAAATCTGCCCATGAATGGTTGTTGCGTTAAACAGGGTAACGAATATTCCCGGATTACGCTTGAGCTATAAGAGCATATTACGCGGGATTTAAGAGGATATATTCTCTGAAAATTTGTTTCTATCCAATCCAGAGAGAGTTTGAAAAGTTTCGGACAACTCAGACGTGTATAATAGAGAAAAGGAGAATAAAATCTCCTAAACTTTAATACGATATTTCAGGTATTTACTCGAGAGATTGATAGTCCTGTGGTGTATTTATAGCTGAGTTTGGAGTCAGATAAGGGGATGGAGCGTTAGGGGGAAGAACAGAATGGAGAGAAATCAAGTTTGAGAAACCTGTTGTTGCTGCCGCCATTGACGAACATGAAGAACATAAGACGCCTATAGACAATCGTTCATGCTACAGTGACAGTGACACATTAGTTGTATCGTTCTTTGTTACAGTTAGTTTGTAACAGGCATAATTGTTACAAACTCGGTTTTTCATCATTTCTCCCCTTTTCATCATTTGTAAACCATTTTTGAGCATAAATAAATTCTTTGAGAGGGTTTTCAACATGATGAGCTAGACCCCATCGCTGGGATGACGGACGAAGCTGAATTTCATCATGTGGTAAATTTAATTAATTCCTTATTTAATTTTTGCACCGATTATAAATGATTTATAATTTCTATTAATCAATTGTTATCTTGTTTGATAGTGTATGCTTAGTCTTAGGTGCTTTTGATACACTATGCTTGTAATTTACAATTGATGTTTTACGAAATCTATTTTGGCAAAGAATAGAGTTAATATTTCTTGTGTTTGGAGCTATAATTTCCTAGGATTAATTTCTGAACCACTTGAATATGAAAAACAATGAAATCCCGAGTCCCAGTGAATTCTTCATCCCGTGACATATTTTGTATATAACTTCTTATTTTTATATTTAAGCCTAGAATCAATCTCAACTAAGTCCGAGTGAACGACAACTCTATTTACCACTATCAAAGATATCATAATTTTGGCGCCGCCGACGCAGATTTGTTTATAGATTTGTTTTAGGTTTTATTTTATTTGTTCTTTTTTACGCGTTTTGGTATTTTTGTTTGCTTTCAGATTTGGAGCTACGCTAAAGGAAAAAGAGAAAGTGTTGAAAAGAAAGGAAAAACTCAAAAAGGAAAGAAAAGAGAAATCCAAAAGGAGTGAAGAAGAAGATTTTGCAAATAATTTTATTTTTATTTTTTTAGAAATTGTAATTAAGGTTTTTATTTTTGTAATCTTTTATTTTTGGACATTTTTTTTTCTTTTCTTTTGGACATTGAACATTGGACTTTATTTTTAAAACCCTAAGGAAGGGTTAGTTTAAATATAAACTGCACAGGGAAGGACGACGATTACGATATCGCCTTGGCCCCTCGGGTTCGTACACTGACATTGGAGTCGGTGGCCCGAGTCGACTTCAGCGGTTCATCCCCCGTCTGGAATGGGAGGTAAGAATTCTAAACACCCGCGAATCCCTTGTCAGCGGGTTTACTGGATGATTTTGTATGCATATATGTTGAGGACCTGAAATCGTATTTAATTTTCTAGTAAAGGGCAAGGCCTGGCCAAAACAAGATAAGGACTCGGATTTCATCACCGTTTCCTTCTTGTCCGCCTTAGGAACACGTAACCTACGCGAATCTAAGCCTTAAAATTTGTACTAGAACGAGACCGATAGGGTAACGAGCTTATTAGGAAAGTCGTTAGAAAAATATTGGTTACTCTTTTGAGCATACTTTGAAGTTCATGATGGTTTATGTGAGTTGAGTACGCCGCCTTGTAACGCCGGTGAGGCCTTGGGTATCAAAGCTCCACTGAGCTTGTGTCGTCTCTATTCAACTTACTTTAACTCGGATTGATTCCAGAGAAGTTTTATCAAATTGTAACGAATTCCTTTTCGAAAGAATATAAGCTAGTCTAGAAAAAATCTAAGTGGAGCCATCATGCTTTTTGTTTGCTAGATAAAATAGGCTTGTTGTGGTCGAGTCAGCCTTGTCTGCGCTTGTTTAGAATTCCCTTGCAGTTAGGATGTCGAAATGGTATAGCCAATACAATGATTATCCAACTGAACAACATGAACATTACTCTTTTTATGATCATAGTATGAATAGTGGTTGGGCATGCCAACCTTTTCAAGGTTTTGGGTCATACCATGGTGATCCCAATTACTATCCACACGCGCATCGGTCATACGGGAAAGAAGATTATAATACTAGTTCTTCGTCTTTAGAGGATACAATCAAACTATTGAAAAGTAGTCCTTTTTATGATCCTTTAGTTCCTATTCCTTCTCTAGAAGAGTCTCTCAGGAATTTAGCTGAGTCATCACATAAGTTAGCTGAATCGATATACAAGTTAGATGAGGTGAACAACGTAGTTATGGACGAAAGAACTGCAGCAACGACTGAATCTTCTTTGAAAGATATCCTCCATAGGTTAAGTGAAAACTTAGATCTAACACTTAGGGAGATTTATTTAGAAGAAACCATTGAGAGAATAGTTGAGTCGACACGTAGACTTTAGTTAGAGAAGAACGAAAGTATTGCTCGAAATGACTTGAATTTCCAATACAGTGTATCCAATAATACTCTTGAAAATGAGGATAGTTATTTGCATAATCAAGATATCGAGGTTAGAATTGGTGACACTCCTTGTGTAGATGAGGTTCATCCATTTCCATGTTATGATAATGATGAATATGATGTGGACAATGTTGATGAAGAATCTGAAGTATTTAGGCATGGTGATCAGGAATTTGTTACTCCTATTGAGCTTGATAATGATAATGATATTTCTGGTTCAAATCCCGATAAGTATTTAGTCATGGTGATCATGTTGATGAAGAATCATCGTAGTATTGTTGTCGAAGTTGTGATACAATTGAACTTTGATGCTGCATAATGATACTATGACACTGTATAACAATGATCGAGAATTTTGTTTTCTCATTGTTATAGCTACGGATTTTCAACAACGATGATGCTAAACTTATAACCTTTGGAATCATTGGAGTACTTGGAAGTGACGAAGATTTCGAGTAATATTGAAGATTAGGCATGTGGAATAAGAGCTACAAAAGTTTATTTATTTATTTTTGTATTCCATATGTATTAATAGTTTTTCCACTAAAATTGACAAAGGGGGAGGTTGTTAGAGCACTGCTTGGTCGAACTCGCATGCGTTGCTATCTCAAGCATGTTTGTCAATGTTAGTGATCAAAAATATAAGTCTTGATTCTAGTCTACTATAGCTAATTCTCGGACTAGTTTAGAAAGTATAGTTGAGCTCAAGAAATCCATGTCGATCATCATACAAGACGAAGAACTACTAGTGGAACTTCATCGACTAAAAGGTATGTGGAGACTTGAACTTATCTATCACTCAAAAGTCTATCTACTATCACCTATCTTGAGACAAAAGTCGTTTTGGTATATAGAATTTGATTATACACATTTGCTATTTCGAGCCGAGTTTATCTCGCTTATTTGTTTCTCGAAATATGTGTCGGTAAGCTTTCGCTTTGGCCAAGTTCATCATTACATAGTGACGAGAGTCATGTTAAGTTTCAATTACTTGAAAATGGCTTTGACGAAAAATGGTTTGTGAATAACAACTATATAACGTCCTCTAAGAATGTTTCAATGATTGATATGAGAGTTTAGATTATATAACCAATATTGGATATAAGCATTGTGTGGAAACACATATATGTATAAGTCCTTATTCCTTGAACCAAAGTATGCATACTTTGTTGATCAGGAAAACCGGAACAAGAGTCCGCGAACCCAGTCCGCGAACTGTCGGAGGTTCTCATCCTGAGAAAATCTACTGGAGTTTGTAAACTCCTTCCGGGTACTTAAGTCCACGAACTTAGTCTGAGTACTTGAGTTGGTTATTTCTAAAGACGATTATTTGTGAACTTATACTTATATAAACTAAGGAATGCAATTTCCAAACCGTAGCTATAAAGTTCATGAATCGATTCGAGTGAATCAAATCGTTTTTGCTTCGATTGTGTCTTTTATACTTCTATAAGATCTAAGCAATTGAACAACTCTCTAACTAGTTCATTTGAGTCACTTGAACTAGTTATGGTGAAGAAGAATATGGTTGATATGAAAGTGCTCATATGGATAACCATTTGGTTAACTATTGTTGAACCAACAAATGTACATGTTTGGGTACGGTTACACAAACCTAAAACGTGCATTTCATTTGTGTGTAACAAGCTAAGTTTTTGATCTAACGGTTGAAAGATATTAGCTTGAATCTAATCAGGTTTTCATCTAACGATGAATATTGAATGTTTTGTTACTAAGATAACATTGATTGCAAACCCTGATTTGAAAGACTATATAAGGGAGAACTCTAGCAACTAGGAAACCTAATCCCCACACCTACTGTGCGATACTAGTGGTATAAGCTAGAGTTTATTCTCCTTTAACCTTAGGTTTCTTCGAGACCCTGTAGGTTAACGACTTGAAGACTTCATTGGGATTGTGAAGCCAGACCGATACTACTTTCTCGTCGTTGTGTGATACGATCTTGTTGTTTATATCGTACGAGTACAATCGTAAATATTGGCTTGAGATTGATATCTCCGATAGGCAAGATATAAAAGTAATCACAAACATCTTCGTCTCATCGTTTGTGATTCCACAATATCTTATTTCGCCACGTCGATTAAGATTATTGTGAGGTGATTGATAATACTGAGCTATTCTTCGGGAATATAAGTCTGGTTTATCAACTGGTTCCTGTTCACCTTGATTTATCAAAAGACGGAAAAAAACTCGTAGGTATTTCTGTGGGAGACAAATTTATCTATTACCGTAGACTTTTCTATGTGATACAGATTTGTTTATTAAAGTATTCGACTTTGGGTCGTAGCAACTCTTAGTTGTGGGTGAGATCAGTTAAGGGAATCAAGTACGTAGCATCCTACTGGGATTAGAGACGTATGAGCATAATTGTACCTTGGATCAGTGTGAGATTGATTTGGGTTCAACTACAGTCCAGACCGAAGTTAGTTTGTAGTAGGCTAGTGTCTGTAGCGGCTTAATACAGTGTGTGTTCAATCTGGACTAGACCCCGGGGTTTTTCTGCATTTCCGGTTTCGTCGTTAACAAAACTTCTGGTGTCTGTGTTATTTCTTTTCCACATTATATTTTGTTATATAATTTAAATATCACAGGTTGTGCGTTTGAATCAATCAATTAGAATATCCAACCTTTGGTTGTTGATTTACATTGATTGATACTTGAATATTGGTCTTTGGTACCGTTCAAGTGATTTCTCTTGTATTCAATTAGACTCGCAGATTTCTATTTTCTTAAGTAAGAATTGAATCGAGAAAGAGAGATATAACTCTTTGATATACTTTATTAAGATTGAGTCTAGTTGATTCTCTTGAAAGTATATTAGAGTTGGTCCTACAGATTGCTAATCGAAATATTCGGTGTGGTTGTTGTACCCCCGCTTTTTCATATAGTATGCGTAAGTTTGGAAGTGTATGCCAGTATGCGTACCCGTTTGCATACTGGCGAACACAGTCCAAGTCCAGCTACTTAGGTATGCGTACCCGTTTACATACTTAAGTGGGTAATGTTCTAAAATCGGTTTGTTCATGAACTAATACATTTATATATTAAGGAATACAATCTTTTACAAACAGTGAATATAATGTTCATGAATTGATTCGAGTGAATCAAAATCGACCGTGCTTCAATTGTGTCTTGTATACTTCTATGAGAATATAAACAATTGAACAACTCCGGAACTATTTTCATTTGAGTCATTTGAACTAGTTATGGTTAAGATGAATAAGGTTGATATGAAAGTGTTCATATGGCTAACTTCGGTTAACTATTGTTGAGCCAACAAAGGTGCACACATTTAGGTACGGTTACTCATATCTAGATGAAGTCACTTTTCATTTGTGTGTAACAAGTTAAGTTCGATCTAACGTTTGAAAGATATTATCTTGAGTCTAATCAGGTTTTCATCTAACGGTGAATATTGAATGCTTTGTTACCAAGGTAACATTGATTGCAAACCTTGATTTGAAGACTATATAAGGGAGAACTCTAGCAACTGGGAAACCTAATCCCCACACCTCATGTGTGATACTAGTTGTGGCTAGAGTCAATTCTTCTTTAACCTTAGGTTTTCCCAAAACCCTATAGGTTAACGACTTGAAGACTTCATTGGGATCGTGAAGCCAGACTCAACTATTTTCTCTGTAGTTGCATGTTCTGATCTTGTTGTTTTATATCGTGATTGAGTACTATCTTCTCTAAGATTTGCTCGAGATTTAATTTCTGATAGGCAAGATAAAAAGTAGTCACAAACATCTTCGTCTCATCGTTTGTGATTCCACAGCATCTTGTTTCGCTACCATACGATTAAGATTATTGTGAGGTGACTGATATTTCTAGGTTTTTCTTCGGGAATATAAGTCTGGTATATCAATTGGTTCATGTTCACCTTGATTTATCAAAATATGGAACAAAACTCATAGGTATATCTGTGGGAGACAGATTTATCTATACAATAGACTTTTCTGTGTGAGACAGATGGTTTATCAAGTCTTCGATTTTGGGTCGTAGCAACTCTTAGTTGTGGGTGAGATCAGCTAAGGGAATCAAGTGCGCAGAGTCATGCTGGGATTCATAGGCGTAAGGAACGCGATTGTACCTTGATCAGTGTGAGATTGGTTAGGGCTCAACTACATTTCATTCCGAAGTTAACTTGGAGTAGGCTAGTGTCTGTAGTGGCTTAATACAGTGTGGTGTTCAAATCTGGATTAGGTCCTGGGGTTTTTCTGCATTTGCGGTTTCCTCGTTAACAAAATTTCTGGTGTCTGTGTTATTTCTTTCGGTATTATATTTTCTGTATAATTGAAATATCACAGGTTGTGCGTAAGTGTAATCAGTTTGTGAATACTACCTTTGGGTTGTTGATTACATTGATCGACACTTGGATATTGGTTTTTGATACCGTCCAAGTTATTTCTTATATTCAACCAGGGTCGCAAATACCTATTTATTTGATTGCGGATTGTATTAAAAAAATAGAGTTATAACTCTTTAATATACTTTTCTTAAGATTGAGTCTGACTGTCTAGTTGATTCTCTTGAAAGTATATTGGAGTTAGTCCATACAGATTGCTAAGCGAAATATTGGGTGTGGTTTTTAGACCACCGCTTTTTCATATGCTTGTATCTTAAATCTCCCAGATGAGGCTAAGTATTTTTTTACTATGTGATATCATCTAAATAAAAGTTGATATGTAATTCCTTTAAGTCTTGAAGTATATTTTGGTTGAATTCATTTCAATCCCATGATTATTGACAAAAAAGGGGACAACTAATTACTAGTTTCGCACTACATACATATGGTTTACGGATCATTATGTAAGAGGGAGTGAATCAATATCTATAGGTTTCACCTATTATGCAAAAGATGTAAGTATCGATTAAGGGCGAGAAACATATCACCGTAGTATTACTTCAATGTTGTGATACAATTGAAATTTGAAGAAAATAATAATACTATATTTCTGTATAACGACGATTGAGAATATTTGTTTTCAAAGCTGTTATAGCTATGGAGTCAATTTTTTACATGGGTACTAGTTGTACACCCTAGTCATCTACGCAACCATAAGCTTGTAGACTCTTCTATATCATAGGTTGCACACATATCAAACTAGCTATAGGGGAAAATCCAAATGTGACATCAATAATAACACGAAACCAACGCAAAGTGAGAATATACTCACAACATATACACTAATCAACCAGTTAAAATCCGCCAATGGCAGCCACACTACCGTTGATCAACCTATGGAAAATGGCAGCCACACTACCATTGCTCGTCCTATGAAATTCAACAAAGAACCTACTCGAGGATAAGTAAATAGAAAATAATTTATATGCATAGAAACAAGTATTTTACGTGCAAAACTGTTGTAAGTATGTAGAGATAATAGGTGCCATGACTTTGGAAGTAGTGGTCTATACAAAAATGTAACTGTTTTTTGCAAACTTAGTGAGATTCAAAAGTGAGCTGCATGCTTGCAACATTTTAGAAGTTCGAACAATAATATTATCTGTACTATATGCTTCTCATACTATAACCAGATGTCTAATAAAAGTGTTAAGATTAAAAAAGGGAAACTTTGAAAATGACAAAGAAGAAACAGAACTTGCTAGAAACTACATCACCTATACAAGTGTTGTGCAATAATATAAGGACATACTCTAGCTATCATACAATTTATTTTTATGTGTAGTGTATTGTCATCTTCAAATATGTGATAAACTTAAATATATTTAGTAATTTAAAAATTTACAATGACTGACATAAAAATTAATGCAACAGTCTAATTGAGCTTACCATAATAGTTTACTAATAAAAATCAATCTATGTTGATCTGGTAAAATACCTTATTTGTCTATGTTGATCACCATAATAGAAAATGGCTATATGACCTTACCAGACATGCTTGATACCCTGCATACTAGAAAATCATATATAAAAATCATATAAGGTGTACAATAAAGCACACATGTTGTAAAAACTGAAGATTGGAAGATACATACACAGTGCACAACAAAGTACACATACTGTGTAAACTGAAGATTGCAAAATAGTGTACATTGAAGTGCACATGCTGTATAAACCAAAGATCATCAGTTAGTCTATCGACTTCAACATGTTAAAGACAAAAATTACATATACGAAGATTCGAATGATCAACAAATAAATCACATCTGGAATATATATAAGACCTAAATAACATTAAAGATCTCAGATAATTCAAATTAGAATAACCAAAAGCTATTTGAAATCAAAATCCTATGTTGCGGTGAAAATTGAAAAAATAAATAAAACCTAAAATTAAAATCTACAGAATCAAAATTCTACGAAAATTAAATATGATCGAAACATGTCACAAGATAATGAAAATATCAAACAAGAGACATCGTACTTACTACGTACGATCTGAATCCCACCTCAAAGTATATTTTTCGACTTAAGCAGTAAAAACCAGTAACAAATCAATATTTAAATAAAAACTAAAACAATCAAAATCAAATTCCGTGAGTATAGAAAACAGATCAAAACACGAATCAAATGATTTAAAAAAACACTAAAAGATCGAAACAAGAGATCAAACATCAAACAAATATTTTCGAAGATCCAAAAGCAAACAAAAAACAAAATAATAAATGTAATCAAAGTTTAGGTACTGACCTGTAAACATGAATCAAAGTTTAGATCAATGAAAATCTGATGATTTATCAATCTTCAACATGAATCGTCTCTATTTCTCTCTACAAATCTCATCCGAGTTCGTACCTCTCAAATCTGATCTAAAAAAATATGAAAATTAGAGTCTTTATGTATGATAACGATGAGAGGATATTTTAGGTAGTAGAAACTTGGATCGACTCCCATTTGGACTAACTCGTCTGAAAAAGACTAAATTGTTCTCGGTTCTATAAATTTGGACTAGCGAATACTAGGCATGAAGACGATGGATTAGAGTGTCTAAAGCCCAACTAATATGGGATTAAGAGCAAGTCTTATGGTGGAATCCATCCATCTTCCATCTTCCACGCCACCTCAGCACTTAGAACTGTGGATGGAAGCGCAAGTGTAATGGTGGAATAGTGAAAACACTATTCTTAATAGCAATAAAAAAACGTTGTTAAGAATAGCACTCAGTGCTATTCAGAATAGTGTTTTTTTCTCAGCCGTTAGATTTCAACAACTCATTTTAGAGCAAGTCTTATGGTGGAATCCAAACTATTCCAAGTGTGGAAAAACCATGGAATGTCAAGTCTAGTGGCTTCAAAGTTGGGGTCTTCCACATAAAATCCAAGCAAGGTTCCACGGTTTCGTGGAAGAGTTCGTGGAATCCATCTGAACGCCAATAAGAATAGCGTTAAACACAATTAAGAGCGGAGCTAAAAAAACGCAATTAAGAGTTGCGTTTTTTTTTATCCGTAGATTTAAAATGAGTTGTTCAAATCTAACGGCTGAAAAAAAAAGCTCCATTCTTAATTGCGTTTTTTTAGCTCCATTCTTAATTGCGTTTTTTTTATCCGTAGATTTAAAATGAGTTGTTGAAATCTAACGGCTGAAAAAAGCTCCATTCTTAATTGCGTTTTTTAGCTCCATTAAGAATAGCGTTTTCTTTTTATCCGTAGATTTAAAATGAGTTGTTGAAATCTAACGGCTGAAAAAAAGCTCCATTTTTAATTGCGTCTTTTTAGCTCCATTCTTAATTGCGTTTTTTTAGCTCCATTAAGAATAGCGTTTCTACTATTCCACCATTACACTTGCGCTTCCATCCACAATTCCAAATGCTGAGGTGGCGTGGAAGATGGAAGATGGATGGATTCCACCATAAGACTTGCTCTTAAATCTACGGATAAAAAAAACGCTATTCTTAATAGCACTGAGTACTATTCTTAATAGCGTTTTTTTAGTGCTATTTTTAATAGCTTTCTTGTCTTCTACTGCGCTATTCTTTTTGGCGTTCACATGGATTCCACGGACCCTTCCACAAAACCGTGGAACTCTGTTTAAATTTTCTGTGGAAGACCCCAACTTAGAAACCACTAGACTTGACATTTCATAATTTTTCCACACTTGGAATAGGTTGGATTTCACCATAAGACTTGCTCTAAATGGTAATTCCTACACTAGTAACCCCATGGATTGTTATGAATGCCGCATGTACGGATGTGTTAATAGGTTTACTATTTTATCCTTTATTGCAATGGACTATCAGATCAAAAGATACCCCATAACGTTCTGAGCTATCAAGCAGCAACCACTTCCCCTCGCTTGCTTTCTCCCTCTTCTCTAAAACCCTAAATTGGGTGATCGATTTAACAAATTAGGAGCTCATAATCTGTTCTTCCTCTGCTTCGATATCTTTCGTGGAAAGATGGGGTTGACTGGATTGAGGTAACATGAATCTTTTATTCCGCTCGCTTTTGAGAATCTCGCACCGTTTTTAGGGTTTTAAAGAAATGTTCAATCTCTTAAACATCAATCTTATTAATTTTTTGATTTTTGAACTGAAACAGACCAAGTAAGTCTAAAGATAAAAAAGATAAAGTTGCAAAAAAGGAACAAAAATTTGAGAAGAAAGTTGATTTTTATTCAAGTAAGTGTATGTTCTGCTGGTTTCTATCTGTTATTGATATTCATGAAAAAAAATCAATTTTAATTTACTTTTCTTTTGTTGGATTGTAGAGGTTAAAGATAAGGTTGCTTCTTTAAGTGCAAATAAGACCATTGCCAAGGTGAGAAATTTTTTAAAGTAGATGAATTGAATACTTGGTTCACTTAATGTATTTTTGGATGTCCGTTAACATTCCACTTTGAGGATCTAGCGGTTGCGAGATGTCACATTACACCATTTCATATAGTTTCTCTATGGGCATTGGCTAAACACTTTGGGTACAGAATATTAGGAGATGTTTTGGAGAATTAGGTTGTTTTGATGTTGCATTTTGGTTCTTAACTTGAGGGTGCTTTTTGGCAAAGTTACTTTCTTATCAGCTCACAGTTAGAGATTGGGTTCAATTTTATTTTTCTGGTGAAAAGACTTTATTGGTGTTTGTTAGTTTAGTTTACATTACTAAATTTTTGGATATCTGATCTTGTCAAATAACTACTTGGTTTCATTCTCTATTTAAAGGTTTACTAAATATTTTCAGTTTATTTAGGAATGTTAGCTTGCCCGCTTCTTGAATCGCTTTAAATTTTAATGGATCCATCATCTAGGTTTATTGGTATCGATGTTTCAGTTCGCAAACGACACATATTTCATTTTTATCGGTCTTCTTCCTTTCTTTAACTAGAAATCTGAGTCATTATTTTGTGATATGCTAAGCATATGCATAAAATAACTCATTGATAAAATGATTCTGTTATTTTAGAAGAAAAAACTACGGCCCCGACAAAAGAAATTGAAAGCATATGATCTCACCTTGCTTACCGAATTCCTACCTGAGGTGAAGAATCCCAATCAACAAGCTGCCTCGACCAGCTTGAAGCTTGATTGCAAATCGAGGCAGAAACTTGTGTAAGTTTCTTAGATGGGACAGTTTTGAATCATTTTGCCATCTTTTTTTTCTTTTTTTTTTGTGGTATTCATTCGGTTGCTAGATTTCATTTGGATCAGGGAGAAGGAGACTAAGCAGTTCAAGACAGTCCTGAACAATGCTGTATTCCAAATGGATCCGTTGGCTGCCATTCAAAAGCACCTGGAGAACACTCAGCCTCCCCCAGTTGAGAAGCCTAAACAGAAGTTGAAGAAAAATGGATCGAAGAAGAGAAAGTCAAAGACTTCATCTATGGCCCAGTCTATGGATATCTGATGATCACTATACATACATATCCTGGTATGCACTTTGAGACTAGTGTTTTCCTTAAAAGCTTCATGATTCCTTACCTATGGAGAGGTTACTAGTTTAAGCAAGAAATAGGGCTAAGGCATTATATTATCTTGGTATTTCGGAGACTGGGTCTGATTTTTAGCAGTTTTCTGTACTCTGTACATTTTTGTATCCTTCATAAGATACTATACAACAGCTTTGTATTTGTTTCTAGCCCTTGATATGCGTAAGTCTAATGCTCGGTTAATTTGAATCCGTAATGATGAAAATATGCTTTTAGCCATAATTTGAATCAGTTAATATAACACGGCTCACCATATCAACAGTACTTCATGAGTCTGTAATGTTGCATAGTGATTATATTTTGAACTGAATCACCAAATTAGAATACTTTCATTACAATAGCCTTAATAAGTCCGACAATATTCATTTCATAATTATAATGTATCATGTAACATATCTTGGTCCTAACATGATACGAGGGAAACCAAACTAGTAACGTCGGTTATTCTTAGATACAATCTTGTAGGAGCTGTACTGAGAAGTCCAAAGTCTTTGCTGCCATCAAGATTTATGTCTGCTGGGAATAAATGAACAGTGGAAGGGTTTAGTATATCTAAATGATTCAACAATCAAGAAAGCATCGGAACATAAACATGGAACTTTCTTTAGTTTTTGCTTGCCTTGGTAGAAATATTGTTGGATAACCAATCAAGACCTTCGTAGAGTCCTTCACCAGAGGTAGCACAAGCACTTTGGATGTACCTGTTCAGCAATGTTCATCATCAAATTGTTGGTGTCTAAGCAGCATTACCAATACCTAAATCGTGTGGTAACAGGTGTACATATTGGGTTCAAATTAGATGAGCTATTCTGGTGAACATATTGGATTCAAATTAGAAATTTTGCTGTGCACTTCAAGTTTCTGTCTAGTCAGTTGTTCTTCTCGTTCACTACATTTGTAGTTTTGTTTGGACTTACCAACGGCGTAGACGAAGTGAGTGCAGGCCAAGTTTATCTGTGATCTCTGCAACACTCATTGCATTGGGAAGGTCTTGTTTATTGGCGAAAACCAGCAGTGTGGCATCACGTAGTTCTTCCTGAAACAAGGAACGCAACCACAGCTGTAATCCATTTTTTGCGAATATTTGCACCTTGGCAGGAGCTTACAAGAAAACAAAGCTAACCTCACTCAACATTCGATGGATCTCGTCTCTGGCTTCTACTATTCTTTCTCTGTCATTGCTGTCAATCACAAATATGAGCCCTTGAGTGTTCTGAAAGTAGTGTCTCCATAAAGGTCGAATCTGTTCAGCAGAGATTGGAAAGAACACATTAGTTTTCATATTTATCAACAAATGTTTGGCTAATGTATGATCAGAGCAAAGTTAAAGAACATGCACTTCCGGAGGTATGTGGTTCACAGGCAAGGCCGTGAGTTCCATTGAAAAAGAAAACTAATACCTTGTCTTGGCCTCCCACATCCCATACAGTGAAGCTAACATTTTTGTATTCCACTGTTTCTACATTAAAACCTGATCCATTCCAAAGCAGAATAGTTATCAGTTTGATTTCATCTTTCAATTCCTCGAACCAAGTTTTAGAAAAATGGAGGTACTAACTACTGAGGGTACTGCAAGCAGATAAAACGGCGTGCTTTAATACTTTTTTGACGATAATGTATAAAATGAATACCTATGGTGGGTATGGTAGTAACAATCTCTCCAAGCTTCAGTTTGTAGAGGATGGTTGTCTTTCCAGCAGCATCAAGACCAACCATTAAAATTCTCATTTCACGCTTTGCAAACAACATCCTTACTAGTCTTGAGATGGCCATACCCATTATTGCAGAGTATCTGACTAAACTCAGAAAAAGAAACAGAAAATCTATATTCGAAAGATAATGAATTTGACCAACTCACTGAAGAGTTTTCTCAAATTACATATCAAGATGGGATGAAGAATGGTTCACCCTACATAAGCTGTGCAGAATTGAAGAAGCAGAGTTATCAGCAGCGTAATTGTAAGAAACTGATGACTAAAGATATTAAGGCAAGAGCGCTGAATATAAGACAAGATGAAGAATAAAGCAGAGAACCAGAGATAGAAGAATCCGATTCTGATAAGAAGAGGTATGACTAAAGAGAATAAACTTTTTTCTTTCTACTACTAGGCTCGTTTCTTTTTCTTTTCGGCAGTAGTGATGTGCTCGTTAACCATTTGCCTAGTAGTTGGATGCTTATTGATGTTTGAATGGATTGCCTAAGCATGTTCCCGTGGAACTACAGGACTGACAAGTGGTAGGGAAGAAAAGTGCTTCACTTCCCTTTTGAAAGAGTGATATTTTCATAAATTTGGATCACAGTTGCATGTTGGGATCACAAAATTCAAAAAAATCCGTGATTATGGAAAATTTGAATCACATGGGAGATTTTGAAGCCTTCAAACATTGGGTTTTGACCGAGGGTTCATAAGAGGACAAAATCGGGTTACAAAATAGTAATCAACAAAATCTCTTATCCTACTATTTTTTGTAATGGCTAAAATGTCCTTCATGAACTATAAAATTAATTAAACTAAATAGTGGTAGTAATTAAATTAGACTAATTATTTGATTTATAGTTAGTGTTTGAAAACCAAAAATCAATTTTTTTAAAGAGTGAAGGTAAAAGAAGAAATTTGAGAAAAAACGAGAAATTTAGGTTTTCTCTTCCAGATGAGTGATTCTAGTAAGATTAATGAGGTAGGTGAATTCTCCTCTCCAAAATGAGACAACAATCCTCTAACTCCTATAGATAATCAAGAATTTCTAACCCAACCTTTTGATGGGTGAAAACGATTTGCTGGTTTTTGAGGAAAAGTGGAGAGTTGTGCGTATTGGAGGATCCTCGATTAAGTAAATTTCCGAAACCTTTAACAGATGCACTACATGGGAGTGCAGTTCGAGAGATCAATCTGTATGACTCCAGCCTAAACCAAGACAATGGTCGTTCCAGAGTCAATTCGGCCGGTCACAAAGAGGGATGAGGGTCGAGCTGTAGGAGGGAAGCTGAGAATTGTGAGATCAATGATGGCTGAAGGATTGTGGACGTGTTGGAGACTTCTGTATGTTTGATGAACCGTCAGTGAATTTTGATCAGATTGATTGAGTTCTCTTCAATAGTGTTCGATTGAGATCCATTGAATTGAGTTAAGTTGTTCCTTAAATCATAGGTTGGTGGACCTATTTATATTGCAGAAGTAATTAACACATTGATCTCCAGTAAGTGTGACAGTCGCAGAGGAGTGGAAGAATGTGGAAGTGGGAAATCGTGGTTGAACCAGTTCCACAATGCCCGAGAAACTTGGTTGATTGTTCATCCACTACTTTGCTTATTTCTTCAATTGCTTGTACAACTTATTCACATTTCTCATCGTGGATGTACTATTACATCGCACGTGATGTAGGACGCCAGACCAAATCCCAGTGAATATCCCCCCATGCGACATGATTGATGTCTCATGTATGTGGAGTCTGCAAGGAAGACGTGTATTTAGTTGGTCAATTGTTGACTTGGCCAGATCATGAATCTTAGCCTTGACGAATTGAGCATAATAACGAATGTGGTATGCTCTGTGAATCATAGATTCATAATAAGGTGTCTGCTGGGAAAACAGTGATGCATAGGCGTCGAGTCTGATGAATTGTAACATATCATTGACCTGGCCGAGGCCATGGTTTTTAAAAGCGTAGCTTTACGCTTCGCTTCAATTTTTTTCCAGAAACGCTCTGAAGCATACCTATGAAGCGCTCTGATTGTGAAGCGTATAGTCATTGATTTTGACCAAAGTCAGAAGCGCAAAATGGTCACAACTTCAAGAAATAATGTTCTAAAAATTAAAAAAGAATGGTGGAATTCAAACCTACCACCTCATGTATCGTATGGAATGCTCAACCACTGTTCTAGATGGTTATTTAGGATAATATTTGGCTATATTTTATATTTATAAATATTTTCATACCTATTTATAGTATATCAAATTTTATATTTTACGATTCACCACCAACCATGAAGCGCCGCTTCATGCTTCAACCCACGCATCGCTTCTCAAAAATAGAAAACGATTCAAGCTCCGCTTCCCACTTTCAATACCTTGGCTGAGGCACCAATAAAACTTGAATATTTTGTATTGATTAACGTCGGTTTGATGAGATTTCTGGATCATAACCTACTCTGATATGTCAAGTATTTGATAGGAAATCAGATATTGCTGATTTATTATAGAATACCCATGTCATGAGTTGTCGAATGACGTAGGAATTAGAGTTTTGGACGAATGGGCGTCCAATGAAATATTGAATGATCGATCAAGTGGATGGCCGTCCAATGTGATGTTTCTTGGAAAGTAGAGCAACAAAAATATTGGTTATAGGACCGAACATTAAATATCAATATGAAGATTATTGACATTCATCAGAATTATCATAAGTCTGAAACCATAATTTTGGGAAACTCTGGATCCAGAAGATGGAGGACTGTCCAATATGGGTAGAGAGACCGACCAACCAATGCGTATGAGGAACGAAAATTGGTGGTAGAGAGACCGGCTGAGCGGTATATGTATGATTGTTCAACTGGTGAAAGAGGATTCACCAAAATATGGAGAGTTATCCAAGTGGAGGATTATCTAAAATAGATTAAGGAATGTGAGACCGTCTGGACATGGTGGACAAGTGACCGGTCAAGTCCGGTCATGGTGGTGCATGGGTACCCATGCCGACGACCAGCCATTCCTGAGAATGTTGGTATTTTTGTTGGACGTTTGTGCAATATTTTGTATTTTCCAAAGAATTTGATCTTGACTGAAACTCTACATTTTTGCATGAATGAACAAGTAGGGTTTTGCACACAAGTCTAATATTTAAGAATATTAAAATAAAAATATTTTAATATATATTGATAAAAAGGCCTGAAGGTCGTCGGACCATTTGATTTGTAAGTTTTTTTCTTGGAGAATTGAGCAATATTTGGAAAAAATATTAAAAACCAAGAGTTTGCACGAATATGGGAGTCGAGAGTTATGGAATAATAAAAAAAACAATAAAAAAAGTGAGGAGGCGTGGGACTGACCACGACCGCCGCATTGTCAGTCAACCGGTGGGCCCAATCCCGTACGCCTCTTTTTTCTTTCCCCCTTTCCTGTTTTCCATAGCTCTCCATTCATCCTTATTTGTCCATATTTTGGGTGCTCGTTTGTGAACTATTACTAAGTACGCTCGCACCATTTTCTCGGGGCTTACTTGGTGGTGGCCCATATGCCCGAAAAGGGAATATTTATAAATAATCCATGGAATTCAGCTGAGAAAAGCCGTGAATTGAAGTAATAAAATGTTGTGATGAAAATATAATATTTTCTAGGAATTCAATTGATGAATACTGCACTATAATTAATTAATTGATGGTTCTATACTAGCAGGTAATCTGTCTAGGAGCATTTTATTTATTTGAGAATCGAGGTATGAGATATTGAAAGCATCATGCTCGTTATGAACATTTATTCTGCAAATTTAGGGAACGTTTGCGACATCTTGAAGACGTTATTGCTTTATACTGGTGGTCTATCCATCTAGGAGTCGTCCAATCTTTCTCGATTCTACATAGAAGTGTGTACTAGAATTGCTCAGTATAAATGATGGAATACACAAAATATTGAAAGCTCGGTCGAGAGGCTTTAATAATTGCATATTCATACACGTTCTGAAAAGGCTATACATTCAGTAAGAGATCATCATGACATGAGATTTCATGTCTAAGTTACAGTTGGCTATATAAGAACTCCTGGCCGTAAAACCTGATCACGGCTCTTTCATGACGGTTAACCTAGCCATTTATGAGGTTATGACTCTCAACCGGTTCATTTACTGTGTTTTTTTTGACTTGGACCAATGAGGTTGAGTTTCTAACGGCTAGTTTTTCAAAAAAAAAGGAGACCCTTTTTGACTTGGACCAATTCATTAAACTCTACAAAAGGAGACCCTTTTATCATCTCTTCCTCACCCAAATTCTAGTTTTAATCTTTCAAATTCATTCTCATCTACTTCTCATCCAAAAAAGAAGAAAAAACACCATGGTGATTCCCTACCCTTATTTTGAAGATTCTACTATTATCAGAGCATGGGTCACGGTTAGACAATGTGATGAAGATCTAAACATCGATATAGATAAAACCTCCCTATCTTTTTGGAACCGTATATTCATAGTTTTTTTTTTGTTTTTTTTTTTATTTTGCAATAAACGGAAATCGTAACAGAAGAACTTTGACAATTGTTAAGTAAAGATTTGAGAAACTATTCGAAGAATGCAAATCTTTCAAAAAGGAAATGAAAGTCGTAAAGGAAGCTAATCCCACTATGCCGAGTGCTATAAGAGTAAGTTTTTTAATAAGTTGTTTCGTTAGAAATTGTTTTGAATAACACTATCTAACATAACTGATTTGGTTTTTCACAGGTCGAGGGCTCGAGCCGGGTCTTAGAAAATACTACCTATGATTTTACCCCATACGATTATGCGTTTAATTGAAATATTAAGATCTATTCTATCAATGATACAATCTTTTTCGGTTCAATCAATGAAAAACTATTTTGGTGTATTGTGTTTTTTGTTTGTTCGATTTCCTAAAAAAAAGGAAAATGAAGAGTTTTGGAAATTTATAGGTATTTTTGGTTAGGTTTTCTGCAGCAAGGACCTAGCCGTTTTGGCCTAAATGGAAGAAAAACTGAAATTATCAGATTTACGGTTTGGATAATGGACCATGACCAAGCCGTCAGCAAGACCAAGGCTGGGTCCTTAGTTTTTCCTGGACGTCATTTGTTTTTCAGTAGAAGTTACGGCTTGGAATTTGATGTTTCGACTAGGAAATAACAAGTGGATAATGGACCATAACCAAATCGTAAACTAGACTACGGCTGGGTCCTAAGCCATTCTTGACCGTAACTTGTTTTTCAGTATAAGTCATGGATTAGAATTTGATGGTTCGGATGGGAAACAAGTCATGGCAGGTTATTTTGGACGTTACTTGTGATTTCCAGAATTATGGTTTACCTATCCGTTATTCATCAAACTTTTGACTTTCGTTCATCAATTCATAATGTTACCGTTACATAATTAAGCTGCGTTACATCCCATTATACCTGGATGTAAGAAATAAAACTTAGAGTATTATTCTTAAATAATCAAGCTTTGTTGAAGTGCTCAAGAAACTCTTTCGTGATCCAATAGCATTTCTCAAATTCTTTGCAACGAATAGATTGGTATCGGGAAAGTGTTAGAGCATTGCTCATTCGAACTCAAAAGTGCTGCTATATCAATCTTGTTGTCAAATTTAGTTGATCAAAACTATATCTTGATTTCTAGTCTACAATTAGTTAAGTCTCGGACTAGGATATAAGTATGTAGTTGAGAATCGGACATCACTGCTTTCTACCGTTTGAAATCGAAGATCAACCGAAGCTTTTGGAGAACTTCTTCAACAAAAGGTAAATGAAGACTGAACCAACTACTTCTCAAGTTATATTCATCCTTCTATCTGTATGACATTGTCGCATGACTAACTAGACTATTGCAAGCATATCAAGAATTTCGAGTCAAGTTTATATTGGTAATTAGTTCTCGAAATATATATGACTAAGCTTAATGAACATTTGTTCATACTTGATGAGTTTCGGTTAAGAACAATTTATTGTTCAAAATCCAAATCGTGATTCAAGATTATTGAAAAAGCGGGGGTCTAACAACCACACCCAATATTTCGCTTAGCAATCTGTATGGACAAACTCCAATATACTTTATAGAGAATCAACTAGAAAGTCAGACTCGATCTAGATAAAAGTATATCAAAGAGTTAATATCTCAATCTCTCGATTTGATCTATATCAAGCAAATAGAAATCTACGAGTCTTTATCAAATACTAGAGAGATAACTTGAATGGTACCAAAGACCAATGTTCAAGTATCAATCAATTTCAATCAACAACCAAAGTTCGGATTTCTAATTAATTGATTCTAACGCACAACCTGTGATATTTCAATTATAAAGATAAACAATATAATGCGGAAATAGAAATAACACATACACCAAAATTTTGTTAACGACGAAACCGTAAATGCAGAAAAACCCCGAGACCTAGTCCAGATTGAACACACACTGTATTAAGCCGCTACAGACACTAGCCTACTTCAAACTAACTTCGGTCTGGACGTAGTTGAACCCCAATCAATCTCACACTGGTCCAAGTTACAGTTGCGCTCCTTACGTCTCTGATCCCAGCAGGATACTACGCACTTGATTCCCTTAGCTGATCTCACCCACAACTAAGAGTTGCTACGACCTAAAGTCGAAGACTTTAATAAACAAATATGTATCACACAGAAAAGTCTATAGTAATAGATAAATCTGTCTCCCACAGCGAGTTTTGTTCCGTCTTTTGATAAATCAAGGTGAACAGGGACCAATTGATAATCCGAACTTATATTCCTGAAAAACATCCTAGTATTATCAATCACCTCACAATAATCTTAATCGACGCGACGAAAGAAGATATTGTGGAATCACAAACGATGAGACGAAGATGTTCGTGATTACTTTATATCTTGCCTATCGGAGATACTAATCTCAAGCGAATCTTTGCGATTGTACTCGTACGATAGAATATACAAGATCATATCACACAACTACGAGAAAGTAGTATCGGTCTGGCTTCACAATCCCAATGAAGTCTTTAAGTCGTTAACCTGGTTTAGAAGAAGAAACCAAAGGTTAAAGGAGAATCAACTCTAGCTATCCAATTAGTATCACATAGAAGGTGTGGGGATTAGGTTTCCCAGTTGCTAGAGTTCTCCCTTATATAGCCTTTCAAATCAGGGTTTGCAATCAATGTTAGTTTGATAAAAAAGCATTCAATATTCACCGTTAGATGAAAACTTGATTTAGATTCAAGCTAATATCTTTCAACCGTTAGATCGAAAAACCTAGCTTGTTACACACAAATGAAATGTACGATTTTAGGTTTGTGTAACCGTACCCAAACATGTACATTTGTTGGTTCAACAGTAGTTAACCGAATGGTTAGCCATATGAGCACTTTCATATCAACCAATCTCTTCTTCACCATAACTAGTTCAAATGACTCAAATGAACTAGTTAGAGAGTTTTTCAATTGCAAGGAAATCTTATGTAACTACACAAGACACAATTGAAGCAAAAACGATTTGATTCAATTGAATCGGTTTATGAACTTTATAGCCACGGTTTGCAAACTTGCATTCCTTAGTTTATATAAACATGAGTTCACAAACAATAGTCTTTATATATAACCTAACTCAAGTTCGCAGACTGTCTGGGTTCGCGGACTTAAGTTCCCGGAAGGAGTTCTCAAACTCCGGCAGATTTTCTCGGGTCGAGAACTTCCACCAGTTCGCGGACTGAGTTCACGGCTCTTGTTCCGGTTCTCTTGATCAACAAAGTTCGCAAACTTCGGTTCAAGGAATAAGGACTTATACATATATGTATTTCCACAACAACTCTTATATCCAACAATGGTTATATAATCTAAACTCTCATTTCAATCATTGAAACATTCTTCTATAATGTTATAATATCTGTTAGACATAAAGCATCGACTATCGTCATCAAAGCCATTTTCAAAGTGATTGAAACATAACATGACTTTCGTCACTAGGTAAAGATAAGTTTGGCCAAAGAGAAATCTTACCAACACATATTTCAAGAAATAGATAGGCGAGATAAACTTTTCTCGAAATAACAAATGTGTATAATCAAAGTCTATATAGCACAACGACTTTTGTCTCAAGATAAGAGATAGAGTAGATATAATTTTGAGTGATAGATAAGTTCAAGTCTCCACATACCTTTTAGTCGATGAAGATCCACCAGTTCCTTGAGCAGTCCTTCGTCTTGTATGATGATCGCCATGGAGTTCTTGAGCTCAACTACACTTTCTATCCTAGTCTGAGACATTAGGTATAGTAGACTAGAAATCAAGACTTGTAGTTTTGATCACTAACATTGACAAACATTCTTGAGATAGCAACGCATGCGAGGTTGACCGAGCAATGCTCTAACAATCTCCCCCTTTGTCAATTTTAGTGATAAAACTATTAATACATATGGAATACAAAAATAAATACATAAACTTTTGTAGCTCCTATTTCACATGCCTAATCTTCAACATTACTCGAAATCTTCGTCACTTCCAAGTACTCCAATGATCCCAAAGGTTGTAAGTTCAGCATCATCGTTGTTGAAAATCCGTAGCTATAACAATGAGAAAACAAAGTTCTCGATCATTGCTATACAATGTCATAGTATCTTACACGGTATCAAAGTTCAATTGTATCACAACTTTGACAACAATACTATGGTGATATTATCACTCCCCCTTAGTCAATACTCTATTTCTCATGGAAACCACTCCCCCTTACATGATGATCCGAGAACCATATGTATTTATAGTGTGAACTACATATTAATTCTCCCCCTTTTTGTCAATAAAATTGGCAAAGGTACAAGAACGGGATCCTAATGAAATTTCTGAAAGAGACATTTCATGAACAAAGGAAGTACATATCAACTTGTTTAGATGCAATCATAAAGTCGAAGCTAAATGCTTTCATCAAGGAGTTTATAAAGATACAAGATAACCCCTATAGTATTCCACAGCCGCACTCCCCACAAAGATTTGGCAATTAAGCACAAGTTCAAAAGAACTCTCCCCCATTTGATGTCATTCCCAAAAGAACAACATGAGCGACCTTAATTTCGAAAAAAAAGAAGGATTTCTTTGGACATAACAAATCACATACGAGTATGAATTTGAATCCAAAAATACTCAATTAAATTAACCAAAAGAGGACCTATGATTAATTTAATCGTGCTCAACATAAGTGAACTTATGGAGACTCAAAAATGCTCAATTATATTAATCACAAAAGAACCCATAATTAATATAATCGGAATACACAACCAAATTAACCACAAAAAGTGATGATTTTGATTGGTTATGCTCGACATAAGAGAAATTACGGAGCAACAACTAAATTGGCCACACAAGTATGATCAATTCAATTGGTCATGCTAAATATTTAAGGATTCTCACGGAGCAACAACTAAGTTAATCATAAAAATATAATCAACTCAGTCGATAGTGCTCAACATAAGAAAACTTACGGAGCCTCACAGTAATACATAAAAGATTATGGATCAGGGAAGATCAACACTGCGGAATACACAAGGATTGATTCTATTTTCCATCACTATTTGCACAATGACACACAATAGACATAATCCCTGAAAACAAAAGATTTAAACCTATCTTCCATCAATAATTGACATAATAGGCTTAACTTTTGTTATTTGTCAAAAGTCCATTCATTCTTTTATCAATATGTGAATATCGACAAAGACTTTACTTTTGACAAAGTATGGGACAATCATAGTTCACGGACGCAAACACACATATCCCATAACACATTGCAATATATAAAACCAAAAAGATTAATACTGCAAAAATCATCTTCCAAACAATTTTTTAGAATTTTAAAAAATAAACTTAAAAACATGAAGATGAAAACGTTGGACATAGTTATGTGTAATCACAATAATTGTTATTCCAAACTCTAGTTATTATTCTAAATAAAACAAGAAAAATAGAAGATTTACTAGGCAATAAGACCTTTGAAGAATTCTTTATCGTCCCAACTCCTTGTCGTCAACAACCATTGGGACATAAGGTTCATTAAGGTAGGAGTTGATATCAATAAACCTTCTTGACTGATATCGAACTAGGTCCTTCTGAATCTCATGAGTCTTACACACAAAAGCCTTTATTAGTTGAATCTACTTTCGCATCTCCTTCATCACTTCAAGAACGTCAGAAAACTTCTGAGAATTTGAAGGAACGGCTCTTGGCTTCCTCACATTCCTTCTCTTTCTTTTCAAGGTAGGAGATAATGGAGATTTCTCTTTTTCCTTCATGATTGATGGCTTAAAAATCATATTAACATCCTTTCCATCAGAAGACATCATGCTTGGAGTATCCATAGTAGTATGGGTTTATGAGAGGAAATCACAATTTAAACTCAACAAGTAGTCTTGAGATAAAAGGAGGTTACAGAGAAGGAAAAAGGAATGTAGGGTTACGCAACCTTTTAACAGGTTCGTGCATGCACAACTCTGAACCCTAGAGAGAGTAGAATTATCGAAAGTAACCCTTTCTTTTTATTGATAGACAGGGAAGAACAAAACTAAGAAAAAAAAACTTTCCTAAAGCCTCAGAGGTACACAACCTTGTCTCTTTTGATCAGGCACATGAGACAAGATTTACAAATCAACACAATCAAGTTGTGTTGCGGTGAACAACAATTTCTCCACCACGTTCCTCTTGAGGGGAATCCTCAGACCTCTATAAAAACGAGTTGACCATACGTTCTTCTCTAATGGTCTTGTTTTGTCCTTGGAAACTAACTTCTTAGACAAAGATAAAATCCTACATACCTCAGCGGTCTTCCGGGCAAGTTTGAGCTTATTTGCTAACTGATTTGCTCTTCGTTGAAGTTTGTTGACGTGCCTTAATTGGTGTTTGTACTTGTAACACTTTGCAAGTTCATGACCCTTTAGAGAACAATACGAACACGTCAAACTAGGATAAAAGTCAGGCTTCTGAGATGTGCACGCAGCTAGACACATAGTGGAACCTGAAACATTACAAACAGAGTTTCCAAAGAAAAGGTCAATATTTTCTTCCAGATTAGTTGGGTTTTCTTCTGAAAGAATATCGAGATTGATGTATGTATTTCTACAGTTATCAAAATCAATATTTTCACCGAGAAGTGCAACACTTGATTTCTCGTCTTCATTAGACTCATAGCTGTCAGAAATTTCACCAATAGCTGCAGCAAGACCTTTGTTCCCACTGTATTTTCTACGATTTAGGCACTCGTTTGCAAAATGACCAAATCCTTTACACTTAAAGCACTAAGGCATATCCTCGTCATCAGATTCATCAATATCCTGTTTTTAGGAGGAACACGATTATGAGGTTTGACCGATGCCTTAGGCTTATCTCTAGAAAACCGTTTACTTCTCTTCAGCTGAAGATCCCTAAACTTTATTGTGATCATCGAGACTGATTTGTCAAGATCTTCATCTGATGAATCTGTCTCAGAGTGATCGTCTTCAGATATATATACACTTTTTTTACTTTTATCAAGTAATTTAGTGTCCTTTAATGCTTTGAACGCAACATCCTTAGATTTGGATGAATGCTCATGATCAAAGATCTTAAGCTACCTAACCAGTGTATTTCTGGAGAAATTATCTAGGTTATTTCCCTCAACATGGCATGCTTCTTAGAATCGTATCTAGATGACATCGATCTGAGAATTTTGATCACAATGTCCTTTTTTAGGAATAGTCTTACCCAATGTAAAAGATGCATTAACAATTTTAGATACTTTGTGATTAAACTCATCAAATGTTTCTTCATCTTCCATACGAAGGTTTTACCAATCAGAATTAAGGTTTTGAAGCCTAGCTTCATTTTCACTGAAATTTCCTTCAAATACGTTTTGTAAGATATCCCAAGCTTCTTTAGACTTAGTGCAATTTGACACATGGTGCTTATGATTTGGGGTAATGGCATGTATAATGGCATTCAAACCGTCAGAATTTTGCTTTGCAGCATTTATCTCGGCAGGGGTGTATTCACCAATATCCTTGAGAACGTTTACATCTCCAACTGCCACAACGGGAGCATTATAGCCATTAACTACGTATACCCATGATTGAAAATCACGTGCTTGAAGAAAATATCGCATAGAAATTTTCCACCGTAAGTAATTAGAGCCATCGAAGACTGGTGGTACGTTGATTAAGATATCACCTATGTCCATAGAGTCAGATCGCTACAAACACAAACTTGTAAGGTCTTAAACGTGTTTGCCTGCTCTGATACCAATTGAAAAAGTGGGGGTCTAACAAACACACCCAATATTTCGCTTAGCAACCTGTATGGACAAACTCCAATATACTTTCCAGAGAATCAACTAGACAGTCAGACTCAATCTAGATAAAAGTATATCAAAGAGTTAATATCCCAATCTCTCGATTTGATCTATACTCAAGCAAATAGAAATCTGCGAGTATTTATCAAATACTAGAGAGATAACTTGAACGGTGCCAAGGATCAATTTTCAAGTATCAATCAACAACCAAAGGTTGGATTTCTAATTGATTGATTCTAACGCACAACTTGTGATATTTCAATTATAAATATAAACAATATAATGCGGAAATAGAAATAACACAAACACCATAATTTTGTTAACGAGGAAACTGCAAACAGAAAAACCCCGGGACCTAGTCCATATTGAACACACACTGTATTAAGCCGCTACAGACACTAGCCTACTTCAAACTAACTTCGGTCTGGACTGTAGTTGAACCCCAATCAATCTCACACTGATCCAAAGTACAGTTGCGCTCCTTACGTCTCTGATCCCAGCAAGATACTACGAACTTGATTCTCTTACCTAATCTCACCCACAATTAAGAGTTGCTACGACCCAAAGTCGAAGACTTTAATAAACTAATCTGTATCACACAGATAAGTCTATAGTAATAGATAAATCTGTCTCCCACAGAAATACCTACGAGTTTTGTTCCGTCTTTTGATAAATAAAAGTATACAGGAACCAATTGATAATCCGGACTTATATTCCCGAAGAACAGCCTAGTATTATCAATCACCTCACAATAATCTTAATCCACGCGGTGAAAGAAGATATTGTGGAATCACAAACGATAACAGGAAGATGTTTGTGATTACTTTTATATCTTGCCTATCGGAGATATTAATCTCAAGCCAATCTTTGTGATTGTACTCGTACGATGGAATATACAAGATCAGATCACACAACTACGAGAGAGTAGTATCGGGCTTCAAAATCGCAATGAAGTCTTTAAGTCGTTAACCTGGTTTAGAAGAAGAAACCAAAGGTTAAAGGAGAATCGACTCTAGATATGCAACTAGTATCACATAGAAGGTGTGGGGATTAGGTTTCCTAGTTGCTAGAGTTCTCCCTTATATAGCCTTTCAAATCAGGGTTTGCAACCAATATTAGCTTGGTAATAAAGCATTCAATATTCATGTTAGATGAAAACCTGATTTAGATTCAAGCTAATATATTTCCACAGTTAGATCAAAAAACCTAGCTTGTTACACACAAATGAAATGTACGATTTTATGTTTGTGTAACCGTACCCAAACATGTACATTTGTTGGTTCAACAGTAGTTAACCAAATGGTTAGCCTTATTTTTAGAGCATTACTCGGTCGAACTCGCATGCGTTGCTATCTCAAGCATGTTTTTCAATGTTAGTGATCAAAACTATAAGTCTTGATTTCTAGTCTATTATAGCTAAGTCTCAGACTAGGATAGAAAGTGTAGTTGAGCTCAAGGACTTCATGGCGATTCATCATACAAGTAGAATAACTACTCAAGGAACCGGTGGAACTTCTCGACAAAAATGTATGTGAAGACTTGAACTTATCTATCACTCAAAAGTCTATCTACTTTATCTCATACTCTTTGAGACAAGAAATCGTATGCTATATATAGACTTTGATTATACACATTTGGTATTTCGAGCCGAGTATACCTCGCCTATCTATATATCGAAGTATGTGTTGGTAAGCTTTTTGCTTCGATCAAGTTTATCTTTACCATGTGAAGAAAGTCATGATATGTTTCAATTATCTTGAAAATTGCTTTGACGAGAAATGGTGTAGCAACTACATAACGTCCTCTAAGAATGTTTCAATGATTGAAATGAGAGTTTAGATTACATAACCAATGGTGGACATAAGCATTATTGTGGAAACACATTTATGTATAAGTCATATTCCTTGAACCAAAGTTTGCGAACTTTGTTGATCAAGAGAACCGGAAGAATGGCGCGAGCCAAGTCCGTGAACTGCCAAAGTTCTCAAACCCGAGAATTTCTGCTGGAGATGAAAAACTACTTGCGTGAAGCTAATTCCGCTAACTTAGTCCACAAACCTAGTCCGCGAACCAGCGAAATTCTCACACCCGAGAATTTCTGCTGGAGTTTGTAAACTCTGCCCGGTAACTTAAGTCCGCGAACCTAGTCTGCGAACTTGAGAAGGTTATATATCTTAAGATGATTTCTGAACTTAAACTTAAAAGGACTAGGGAATGCAGTTTGAAAACCGTGGCTATAAAATCTCATGAACCGATTCAAGTGAACCAAATCATCTTTGCTTCAATTGTGTCTTGTGTAGTACATAAGATTTTCTTGCAATTGAAAAACTCTCTAACTAGTTCATTTGAAGTCATTTGAACTAGTTATGGTGAAGAAGAACGTGGTTGATATTAAATGCTCATATGCCTAACCTTTTGGTTAACTATTATTGAACCAACAAGTGCATACATTTGGGTATGCTTAACAAACCTAGAAGCGTGCATTGTCAAGTGTGTGTAACAAGCCAAGTTTTCGATCTAACGGTTGATAAATATTAGCTTGAATCTAAATCAGGTTTTCATCTAACGGTGAATATTGAATGCTTTGTTACTAAGCTATCATTTATTGAAAACCCTGATTTGAAAGACTATATAAAGGAGACATCTAGTATTGTGCAAAACTAATCCCCACAACTTACGTGTGATACTAGTTTGCGTGCTAGAGTCGATTCTCCTTTAACCTTTGGTTTTCTTCTTCTAAAACCAGATTAACAACTTAAAGACTTCATTGGGATTGTGAAGCCAGACCGATACTACTTTTATCGTGGTTGTGTGATATGATCTTGCATCTTCTATCGTACGAGTACAATCAGATTGATTCGCTTAAAACTGATATCTCCGATAGACAAGATATAAAAAGTAATCACAAACATCTTCGTCTCATTGTTTGTGATTCCGCAACATCTTGTTTCGCTACCATACGATTAAGATTGTTGTGAGGTGATTGATAACTCTAGGTAGTTCTTCGGGAATATAAGACCGGATTATCAATTGGTTCCTGTTCACCTTGATTATTATCAAAAGACGGAACAAAACCTTTAGGGTTTATCTGTGGGAGACATATTGATCCTTTGATAGAATTGTCTGTGTGAGACATATTTGTTTATTGTTAAAGCCTATGATTTTGGGTCGTAGCAACTCTTGGTTGTGGGTGAGATCATCTAAGAGAATCAAGTGCATAGTATCCTGCTGGGATCATAGGCGTATGAGCATAAACGTACTTTGGATCAGTGGGAGATTGATTGGGGTTCAACTACAGTCCAGTCCGAAGTTAGCTTGGAGTAGGATAGTGTCTGTAGCGGCTTAATACAGTGTGTGTTCAATCTGGACTAGGTCCCGGGGTTTTTCTGCATTTGCGGTTTCCTCGTTAACAAAATTTGTGGTGTCTGTGTTATTTCAATTTCCCCATTATATTGTTTTATCTTTATAATTAAAATAATACAGGTTGTGCGTTAGATCATCAATTAGATTAATCCAACCTTTGGTTGTTGATTGTCATTGATTGATCCTTGGATATTGGTCTTTGGTACCATCCAAGTTATTCCTTGCATTTGGTTAGAACTCGCAGTTCTTGCTTGAGTAAATCAAATCAAGAGAGAGATATAAAATCGTTGATATACTTTTAATTGATTGAGTCTTGTTCATTTTCTTAAAATTATATTCGATTTTGTCCATACAGATTGCTAAGCGAAATATTGGGTGTTGTTGTTAGACCCCTGCTTTTTCAATTGGTATCAGAGCAGGCAAACACGTTCAAGACCTTACAAGTCTGTGTTTGTAGTGATCTGACTCTATAGGTAGATATGCTATCTCTATTAACGTACCACCAGTCTTCGATGGCTCTAATTACTTATGGTGGAAAATTTCTATACGAGCTTTTCTTCAAGCGCGTGATTTTCAATCGTGACTATATGTTGTTAATGGCTATGATGCTCCCGTTGTGGCAGTTGGAGATATAAACATTCCCAAGAATATTGGTGAGTACAGTCCTTCCGAGATACTTGTTGCAAAGCAAAATTCCGACGGTTTGAGTGCCATCATATATGCCATTACCCCAAATCTTCAGCACCATGTGTCTAATTTTACTAGGTCTAAAGATGCTTTGGATACCTTAGAAGTCGTATTTGAAGGTAACTCCAGTGAAAAGGAAGCTAGGCTTCAAAACCTTAATTCCGATTGGGAGAACCTTCGGATGGCAGATAATGAATCGATTGATAATTTTTATCACAAAGTGTCTGAAATTGTTAATGCATCATTTGCATTGGGTAAGACCATTCCTGAAAATGACATTGTGATGAAAATCCTCAGATCGCTGCCATCAAGATACGACTCTAAGAAGCATGTCATCTTTGAGGGAAATAACCCTGATACACTTTCCAAGACTTCACTAATTGGAAAGTAAAAAATTTTGATCAAGATACAGGGAAAATGTTCGCACTCAACGCTGTGAACAAAACTGAGATGTCTTCCTCTCACTTATCCTGGGCTGATGAATGTGATCATTCACTAATAGTCAAAGAGGTCAAGAATCTAATAAAAAGGAAGAATAGATTTGCAGGTTTTCCATCTTCTCTAGTTGTTGAAAATAATTCAACAGAAGACAATACTTCTCAATATAACTCAGATGAGTCTAACTGGTGCAATAGATTTTCTGCCCTTACTTCAGATTCTCCTTCAACTTCAAATTCTGATTCGGAACTTGAATTTGACACTGAGTTGGTTGATCTCCTGAACAAAGAGATTCTTCAAGAGAACCTTCGTCTTAAAGCCTCCTTGAGGAATGTTGAATCATCACTCCAGACGAAAAATATTGAGATAGAGCATCTTCATATTAAATTCGTCAAAACCATGTCTCTAAAGGAAGAAGAGATTAATTCTCTCAGAGATGACCTGCAAAGGCTGTCTGGAAGTTCTAACAAAATTGCAGCAATGTTGTTTGGTCAGAGATCCTTTGGAAACAATCATGGTTTAGGATTCAAAAGCAAAACAACAAAAGTGAAATCAGGAAACAATGGTTGGGTGTTGTGTCAAACAGGAAAAATTACATGGAGATGAAAAATCCACATTGATCTGTTCATTCTGTGGACACTCAAAGCATGATAAAGATACCTGTTGGAGATTCAAGAAAAGAAACAAAAGAGTCACCAAACTTCAAAAGAACATGCAAAGAGTTAGTCTGGATAAAGATAAGCAAGGTAAATATTCCAAAAGAAGTAAGAAATCTGTTAGCACAACCAACAGTGACAATCCACGAAAAAACAAGAGAAGTGGGCATTTGGACCGTCCGGTCACCAACTGAATGGTGACGTTTGCCTTCTCATCTTTAACTTGGGAAAGATGAGAAGTATCTGAGAAGTATCTCAAGTCAATGTTCGTGAATTTCAATTTATATCTGTGTAGGTAATCTTATTTTTAGATTCTTTGAAGACTGTGTCAAAATGATCTAGGGTTTGACACTTACAAATCTCCTTTTATTGTTTGTTTTCTCCTTCTTTCAATTACGTTCTCATGGATCCTGTAACTAGAGGTACTACCAAAAGAGATGCAGTAGAAGCAGTCAATGCACTTCAGTGCAAAGGAATCACTTCCTCAAGAATGATGAAAAAGAAGTCAACAACCAATGGAGAAGGTTCTGCCTCTAACTGTCTCTTTTCTGTTTGTCATGCTAGAGACATGGTGAAAGTTTTCATCGACAAGCGAAATGATTTAAAATCTCGAATCATTTCATATTTGGAGGAGATAACTCACTATGGACAAAGGTTGTCTCTGACCAAGAATACCCTACGTGATCTAAAAAGAGAACTTAGTGAGTTAACTGATATTTCTGAAGATTTAGAGGAATTGAATGATCCCATTATCAATGGTTTTTTCAACAACGGGAAGGAATTCTCTGAAGAGGCCTTGGGAAAGTTTTTTTTTGCCTAGTATGTCTTCTTTTTGGTTTATTTGGAAGAATAACTAGTGCTTTGAATAGCAATGATTGTGACTACACATAGCTATTATGTTTCATCTTGTTTTTTTTTTAGGTTTATTGGCTTAAATTCTAAAAATATTTGGAGGATGATGTTTTGCAGTATTAATCTTTATAATTTGATATATTGCAATTTGTTATGGGATATTGGTGTTTACGTCCGTGAACTATGTTTGTCCCATACTCTGTCAAAAGTAAAGTCGTTTGTGATCGGTATTCACGTACTGGTAAAAGAATTAATAGACTTTTGACAAATACAAAAGTTAAGCCTATATTGTCAAACATGTGATGGAAGATAGGTTAATATATTTTGTTTTCAAGGATTATGTATATTAATTGTCGTTATGCAAATAGTGATTGAAGATAGAATGAATCCTTGTGTATTCCGCAGTATTGATCATCCCTGATCCATATTTTATGTATTACTGTGAGGCTCCGTAATGTATCTTATGTTGAGCACTATACAACCAAGTTGATTTTTTAGCTTAGTTGGTGTTCCGTGAGATATGTTATGTCGAGCATATTGAACTAAATTAATCATCTTGTTTGGTTATTTAGTTATTGCTCCGTAAGTTTTCTTATGTCGAGCAAAACAAATGACAATTAAATTGATTACTTTTGTGATTAGTTTGGTTGTGTATTCAAATTAGATTAATTATGGGGTCTCTTGTAATTAATCTAGTTGAGTATTTTCGTGTCTCCATAAATTCTCTTATGTTGAGCATAATCAATTGAATTGATCACCTCTTGTGTTTAATTTTATTGTGTATTCCGATTAAATTAATCATGGGTTTACTTGTGATTAATTTAATTGAATTTTTTGGATATAGAAAATCATTTTCATGGTTTTTGGTGTCCAATAAAATCCTTCTTTTCGTTTGAAATTAAGGTCGCTCTTGTTGTTCTTTCGGGAATGACATCCTATGGGGGAGAGTTCTTTTGACTTGTGCTTAATGGTCATATCTTGAGGGGTGTGTGGCCGTGGAATTTTAGAGGGGTTATCTTGTATCTTTAAACTCCTTGATGAATGCATTTAGCTTCGGCTTTATGATTGCATCTAAATTAGTTGGTATGTATTTTTTTCCTTTTGTCATGAAATGTCTCTCTCGGAAATTTCATTATGATCCCGTTCTTGTACCTTTGCTAATTTTATTGACAAAAAGGGGGAAAATTAATATGTAGTTCATACTACAAATATATATGATTTTCGGATCATTATGTAAGGGGGAGTGGTTCCCATGTGAGATGGAGTATTGACTAAGGGGAAGTGATACATATCACCATAGTATTATTATTGAAGTTGTGATACAATTGAACTTTGACGTTGTGTAATAATACTATGACACTGTATAAAAATGATCGAGAACTATGTTTTCTCATTGTTATAGCTACGGATCTTCAACAGCGGTGATGCTAAACTTACAACCTTTGGGATCATTGGAGAACTTTGCGAACTTTTTTGATCAAGAGAACCGGAAGAATGGCGTGAGCCAAGTCCGCGAACTCAGTCCGCGAACTGCCAAAGTTCTCAAACCCGAGAAGTTCTGCTGGAGTTGACAAACTACTTGCGTGAAGCTAAGTTTGCGAACCCATTCCGCGAACCGGCGAAGTTCTCATACCCGAGAATTTCTGTTGAAGTTTGTAAAATCTGCCCGGTAACCTAAGTCCGCGAACCTAGTCTGCGAACTTGAGAAGGTTATATATCTAAAGATGATTTCTGAACTTAAACTTAAAAAACAAAGGAATGAAGTTTGCAAACCGTGGCTATAAAAGTTCATGAATCGATTCCAGTGAATCAAATCATCTTTGCTTCAATTGTGTCTTGTATAGTACATAAGATTTTCTTGCAATTGAACAACTCTATAACTAGTTCATTTGAAGTCATTTGAACTAGTTATGGTGAAGAAGAACGTGGTTGATATGAAATGCTCATATGGCTAACCTTTTGGTTAATAATTGTTGAACCAACAAGTGCATACGTTTGGGTATGGTTAACAAACCTAGAAGCGTGCATTGTCAAGTGTGTGTAACAAGCTAAGTTTTCGATCTAACGGTTGAGAAATATTAGCTTGAATCTAAATAAGGTTTTCATCTAACGGTGAATATTGAATGCTTTGTTACTAAGCTAACATTGATTGCAAACCCTGATTTGAAAGACTATATAAAGGAGACATCTAGTACTGTGAAAAACTAATCCCCACACCTTAAGTGTGATACTAGTTTGTGTGCTAGAGTCGATTCTCCTTTAACCTTTGGATTTCTTCTTCTAAAACCAGGTTAATGACTTAAAGACTTCATTGGGATTGTGAAGCCAGACTGATACTACTTTTATCGTAGTTGTGTGATCTGATCTTGCATCTTCTATCGTACGAGTACAATCAGATTGATTGGCTTGAGATTGATATCTCCGATATGCAAGATATAAAAAGTAATCACAATCATCTTCATCTCATTGTTTATGGTTCGACAACATCTTGTTTCGCTACCATACGATTAAGATTGTTGTGAGGTGATTGATAACTCTAGGCTGTTCTTCGGGAATATAAGACCGGATTATCAATTGGTTCCTGTTCACCTTGATTATTATCAAAAGACGGAACAAAACCTTTAGGGTTAATCTGTGGGAGACAGATTGATCCTTTGATAGACTTGTCTGTTTGAGACAGATTTTTTTATTGTCAAAGCCTGCGATTTTGGGTCGTAGTAACTCTTAGTTGTGGGTGAGATCAGCTAAGGGTATCAAGTGCGTAGTATCCTGCTGGGATCAGAGGCGTAGGAGCATAACTGTACCTTGGATGAGTGGGAGATTGATTGGGGTTCAACTACAGTCTAGTCCGAAGTTAGCTTGGAGTAGGCTAGTGTCTGTAGCGACTTAATACAGTGTGTGTTCAATCTGGACTAGGTCCCGGGGTTTTTCTACATTTGCGGTTTCCTCGTTAACAAAATTTCTGGTGTCTGTGTTATTTCAATTTCCGCATTATATTTTTTATCTTTATAATTGAAATAATACAGGTTATGCGTTAGATCATCAATTAGAGTAATCCAACCTTTGGTTGTTGATTGTCATTGATTGACCCTTGGATATTGGTCTTTGGTACCAATCAAGTTATTCCTTGCATTTGGTTATAACTCGTAGTTCCTGCTTGAGTAAATCAAATCAAGAGAGAGATATAAACTCGTTGATATACTTTTAATTGATTGAGTCTTGTTGATTCTCTTAAAAGTATATTCAAGTTTGTCTATACAGATTGCTAAGAGAAATATTGTGTGGTGTTGTTAGACCCATGCTTTTTCACATATGAGCACTTTAATGTAAACCAATCTCTTCTTCACCATAACTAGTTAGAATGACTCAAATGAACTAGTTAGAGAGTTGTTCAATTGCAAGGAAATCTTATGTAACTACACAAGACACAATTGAAGCAAAAACGATTTGATTCACTCGAATCGGTTTATGAACTTTATATCCACGGTTTGCAAACTTGCATTCCTTAGTTTATATAAACATGAGTTCACAAACAATCATATTTAGATATAACCTAACTCAAGTTCGCGGACTGGGTTCGCGGACTTAAGTTCCCGGAAGGAGTTCTCAAACTCCATCATATTTTCTCGGTTCGAGAACTTCCGCCAGTTCGCGTACTGAGTTCATGGTTCTTGTTCCGGTTCTCTTGATCAACAAAGTTTGCAAACTTCGGTTCAAGGAATAAGGACTTATACATATATGTGTTTCCACAACAATGGTTATATAATCTAAATTCTCATTTCAATCATTGAAACATTCTTCTATAATGTTATAATAGTCGTTAGACATAAAGAATCGACTATCGTCAGCAAAGCCATTTTCAAAGTGATTGAAACATAACATGACTTTCGTCACTAGGTAAAGATAAGTTTGGCCAAAGAGAAAGCGTACCAGCACATATTTCGAGAAATAGATAGGCGAGATAAACTCGGGTCGAAATAACAAATGTGTATAATCAAAGTCTATATAGCACAGCGACTTTTGTCTCAAGATAGGAGATAGAGTAGATAGACTTTTGAGTGATAGATAAGTTCAAGTCTCCACATACCTTTTAGTCGATGAAGATACACCAGTTCCTTGAGCATTCCTTCGTCTCATATGATCATCGCCATGGAGTTCTTGATCTCAACTGCACTTTCTATCCTAGTCCGAGACATTAGTTATAGTAGACTAGAAATCAAGACTTATAGTTTTGATCACTAACATTGACAAACATGCTTGAGATATCAACGCATGCGAGGTTGACCGAGCAATGCTCTAACATGTGATATATGTCATTGATGTTATTTGGGAATGTTTCAAATTGATTTAGAAAGAAATGTAACACTACTGTAAATCTGGGTACAGGACAATCCAGTTCACATACTGGGAGAACTATCATAGGTCCGGAGCCGCAATGCATGTACCAAGTACAGGTACCAGCATAGCTATATGTCTACAACAACTTTTTGGTACGCATACCCGGTATCCATACCATAAAAAGTATGTTGCTCGTGAATCAGAAATGGTACGCATACTAAGTATACATATCGTAAAGGAACCGTTGGTTTTAAAATAGGTGTGGTATCTATACCCGGTACGCAAACAGGAAAAATTTTGTGAGTATCTGAACTCGTTTTTGTCTTAAGGGTACATATACCCAGTACATCTACGTACCTAGTACACGTACTTGCCATGTCGAATATTTTCAGATGCACAAAAGCTTATTTCTTGAGATAATTTGCATTTGAATAAATCTCTAAAATACTACATAGACATGATTGATCACATTTTAACCTATGGTTGTGACTCAAGCTTAAAAGTCTTAAGTTTTAATGAAAATGATTAAGCTTATAGTTCAATCGGCTAGTTTCGGCTAACCGTCAATGTCTTTGTATATGGTTCAATTACGGTTCATCCTAACCAGAGTGTATATCTTGGTATGTTAATCACTTTTCAAAGATTCATTTAACGGTGGATATTGTTTGCTTGGTTCCAAAGCTATCTTAGCATAAACCTAAAGCAACCACTTTGAAAGTATATATAAGGGAGAACTTCAAGCAACTGGGATCTTTGAATCCCTGACACAATCTTTGTGTGTCCTAGTTGTAAACTAGAGTCATCCTCTCCCTTAAACCCTTCTAGTGTTTAGCGACTAAAAATACTTCATCTAAGGATTCGTAAAGCCAGGTCCAAATATCTTTTTATCTTGTTAGTTCATCTATCCTGATCTTGTTTGATTGTTTAGCTTCTCACTCGAACAAGATAGGTAGAATCACAAAGTTCTCTTCGTTCCACAAGTTTTATACTTGTGAGGTGAATAATCTAGCCTGCTCTTCGGGAAGCATAAGTCCAGATTTTGAGGTTAGCTAGACTTTGTCTATTACTATTAATTTCCATTCTCACCTTGATCCACATCTACGATCAAAAATGAAATCACACATATAGGCTTATCTTTGGGAGGCAGATTGGTTTAAAGTCTTCAATTGAGTTGAAGAAACTCTTAGGCTGTAAAGGACGTCAGCTAAGTGAATCAATTGCGCAGAGTCCTGCTGGGATTCAAGAGACGTAAGGAGCACGACTGTAACTGAATTACTGTGAGGGTTTAACTCGGTCTCAACTACATTACAGTCCGAAGTTAATTGGTAGTAGGCTAGTTCTGTAGCTGTTTAATACAGTTTGGTGTTTAATCTGGACTAGGTCCCGGGGTTTTTCTGCATTTGCAGTTTCCTCGTTAACAAACTTTCTGGTGTCTACATTATTTCTTATCCGCATTATACTATTTATCTTTATAATTGAAATATCACAGATTGTATGTAAATCAATCAAAGTAGATACATCCATCCTTGTTTCTTGGATACGACTTGATTGATTCTTGGATATTGATCTTTAGAATCTTCCAAGAACTCTCACCCGTAAATCAGCTTCACGGACTAGTCTCTGTAAACTTTATGATTGTGAGAGAAAGAGATAAAACTCTAAATATTATTCCTTAATCGAGATTCATTAAGTTGAACTCTCGACATTGTATTTAAGTTTGTCCATACAGGTGTTTGAGGGTGAAAACGGTTTCTGCTGATTTCGGTAATTTTGGGCGTGTGGGTGAGAAACGAGTCTAAACCCTAAACAACGTACTGCAAGGGGGTACTTTAGATTCAAGAGATCAATCTGTACAAATCCGGCCTAAACCAAGAAATTTCCGTTCCAGACTTGCTTCGGTCACAAAGAGGAGGAGAAGGGTTGTTTTGGGGAGGGAAGCGAAGAGAGTGTTGAGACCAGAAAGTTGATTATGAAAGAGTAGTTGTTTTGTGACTTGTATCAGAAAGGGGAAGCTAACAGATGAGAAAGCTAGCCAACGTTTTCTGAGTGTTGTATGATCCTGACCAGAACTTGTTGTTCGGTGGAAATAGGTAATGCCTATTTATACAAGTCGAAGTGAAACGTACTCTGGTCTCATTAAGAAATGGAAAACGGGTGAGTAAATGGGAGGAGGTGGTAACCGGTAACGCTTGGAATTGATGTTCCACAAAAGAAAGTGTTTCACCATTACTCCCTGTATTTACTAACTGCCTCATCCTTATGACACTTTCTTATAACGAGCGTAGTGTACTCCGCACGCTGTAAACCGCCAAACCAATACCCAATGAGCATCCCCCAGTTTGTGACATGTGTTGATGTTTCGAGTGTTTTCGTGGAAAACATGTAGCATGTTGTTGTTGTCTGGCAAGTTGATCTTGGGAGACTTGCCGGCTTGGTGGTGACCTTTAACGGTCGAGATTTTGCATCTTAAGAGGAAGGTAGCCGTTGATTATTGCAACCTTTTGTTTGGTAGCCAGTGGCATGAAAGTATGATCAGTATGGCTTTAATGTGGCCCAGTTTAGGCGCGCCCAAAATTTAGGGTTTTGGCTTTGTTTAGGCGCGACCAAACTAGGGCCAAAGCTTGCCATGCGTTAGCTGGTAACCTGGAAGGCTAAGATCTACATCTTAGATGAAAAAGTGGTCGTTGATTGTTGCAGGCCTTCGTTTTGGTAGCCGCATAGGGAAGGCTGGCATGGTATGGTGCGGCAAGGTGGTTGGCATGCCATTGGCACATGTGGCATTGCATGCCTTGGCGCGGTTTGGCGTTGCCAAAACTAGGATTTTGGGCCAAAGGTTACCATGCGTTGTTTGGCGACCTTGGAAGGCTAGGATTTGCATCTAGGATGGAAGGGTGGACGTTGATCGTCGCACGCCTTCGTTTTGGTAGTCGCATGGGGAAGGCCGGCATGGTATGACGCGGCAAGGTGGTTGGCATGCCATTGGCACATGTGGCATGGCATGCCTTGGCGCGGTTTGGCGTGGCCAAAACTAGGGTTTGGGGCCAAAGGTTACCATGCGTTTTGTTTGGAGACCTTAGACGACTAGGATTTGCATCCAGGATGGAAGGGTGACCGTTGATCGTCGCACGCCTTCGCTTTGGTAGCCGCATAGGGAAGGCCGGCATGGTATGGTGCGGCAAGGTGGTTGGCATGCCATTGGCACATGTGGCATGGCATGCATTGGTGCGGTTTTGCGTGGCCAAAACTAGGGTTTTGGTTCAAAGGTTGCCATGCGCTGTTTGACGACCTTGGACGGATAGGATTTGCATCTAGGATGGAAGGGTGGTCATTGATCGTCGCACGCCTTCGTTTTGGTAGCCGCATAGGGAAGGTCGGCATGGTATGGTGCGGCAAGGTGGTTGGAATGCCATTGGCACATGTGGCATGGCATGCCTTGGCGCGGTTTGGCGTGTCCAAAACTAGGGTTTTGGGCCAAAGATTACCATGCGTTGTTTGGCGACCTTGGACGGCTAGGATTTGCATCAAGGATGGAAGGGTGGCCGTTGATCGTCGCACGCCTTCGTTTTGGTAGCCGTATAGGGAAGGCCGTCATGGTGGGGCCAAGGCCAATGGCGCGGATGGCTTGGCATAGTGGGGCCAAGGGTTTGGTACGGACGGCTTGGCATGGTGGGGCCAAGGCAGGTGCGGTTGGCTTGGCATGGCAGGCCAAGGGTTTGGCATGCCATTGGCGCATGGTGCATCTAGCATGGTTGGGG
This sequence comes from Papaver somniferum, assembly GCF_003573695.1. NCBI lineage: Eukaryota > Viridiplantae > Streptophyta > Magnoliopsida > Ranunculales > Papaveraceae > Papaver > Papaver somniferum. The sequence continues at coordinate 4,308,156 of NC_039359.1, forward strand.
CCAAGGAAAGGCGCGGTTGGCTTGGCATGGTGGGGCCAAGGGTTTGGCATGCCATTGGCGCATGGTGCGTCTAGCATGGTTGGGGACAAGGCAAGGTGCGGTTGGCTTGGCATGGTGGGGCCAAGGGTTTGGCATGCCATTGGCGCATGGTGCAGCTAGCATGGTTGGCATGCCTTGGCGCGGAGATGTGGCTGGCATGCCTTGGCGCGGAGATTTGGCTGGCATGGTTTTCCATTGGCACGGTGGTGCGGTTGGCATGGTTGGCATGCCTTGGCATGGGGATATAGCTGGCATGGTTGGCATGCCTGGGCGTGGAGATGTGGCTGGCATGGTTTTCCATTGGCACAGCGGTGCGGCTAGCATGGTTGGCCTGCCTTGGCGCGGAGATGTAGCTAGCATGGTTTTCCACTGGCACATTGGTGCGACTGGCATGCCTTGGCGCGGAGATGTGGCTGGCATGGTTGGCATGCCTTGGCGCGGAGATGTGGCTGGCATGATTTTCCATTGGCACAGTGGTGCGGCTGGCATGGTTGGAATGCCTTGGCGTGGAGATGTGGCTGGCATGATTTGACATTGGCATAGTGGTGCGGCTGGCATGGTTGGCATGCATTGGTGCGGTAGCATGAGAATTAGGGTTTGGCATAGATGATGTCGATCAATGTTAAGGGTTCTGCCGTGGAACATGAAACATAAAAAAAAGGTACCCTGGTAATTCTTACGTAGGCATGCTGATCGATTCAATAAATGTGCTAATGGTCATAGTGACGTCATGTCAGTTGTACGGTTTTACGATTTTAACCCTAAGCTAAAAACCACCATCAACATTAAGTCCCCTGCTTAGCTCGGAATAGGAGCATTTTTGCGAGGTAAGCATAAGATGGTGACGGGCAAGGACAAAAATCGAAACGACAAGTCGTGGAAAGATGGTCAGGAAGGTCCGAGTAACCTTTTTCGAGAGGTAAGGAGAGTCCATGATCCTCGTGTTTGGCGGCCTTGCGTAGATTCTATTCGTGGTGTAGACCGTGAAGTAGTGAGATGAAGATCATCGACTTAGTTTGGCTATGCATCACCTTGGATGGGTTATGGAACATCATGACGCTGGCTTGGCGAGTTGTCGGTGTTGGTGCGGCAAGTCATGGCCCGGACGGTTTGGAATGGTGGGGCCAAGGCAATGGAGAATTTTGGTGAGGCAAAGCATACGGACGGCTTGGAATGTGAGGTCAAGGCATGGCGCGATCCTGGCGAGGCAAGCATGGCGGACGGCTTGGCGTGGTGGGGCCAAGGCAATGGCGCAGTTTGGTGAGGCAAAGCATGCGCGGACTGCTTGGCATGTGGGGCCAAAGCATGGCGCGGTCCTGATGAGGCAAGCATGGCGGACGGCTTGGCGTGGTGGGGCCAAGAAAATGGCGCGGACGGTCTTGGCATGGTGATTGGTCTTCGCGAGCCCGGTTGCCTCTTTTCCTTACTTGACTCAAATAGGAAGTCCTTTCCTTATTCAAACCCCCAAGTATCACGCCTATAAAAGGAGGGCCGGCCTCTCCTTTTACTTCACACCTATATTTTTTTTATTCTAGCCGTGTGGTAACAGTAAAGCGGATGAGCGAATCCCAGGTATATCTTCCAACACTTCCTCTTTAACTTGCTTTTCTTGTGTGTTTTTTTCTGTTAGTGCAAACCTTAGTTGTAGGCGTACCTTTTCGTGAACTTGTAGAAATGTTGTCCTTCTGCGTTGGTATGAATCCTAGCCGTACGTATGCTTTGCACGAACTTGTAGTAACATTTAGGCGTGAATACTGTAGTGATGTTGGACGCCTCAATTACCGTGAAAAGTAGGCATGCATGAGCTGGTAATTGTCATTCCCTTCCTGCGAAAACATAGCTTCTAGTGTTTACTCCTTTTTCCTGGTGTGACCGTCTGTATGGTTCCCGTGGTGGGGGCGCCTCCTCGGCCGAGAGCAAATTTCCCGCTGCAGGGTACGGTCTGGACATGAGGAGGTGATGCAGGGTCTGTCAGTCCCCATTTCTTTGCATATGCACATTATGACCTTGAAACAAATTGGCTTGCATCCAGGATGGATCTCATGTGTCTGATAAAATAATTTCCATGCACTTTCCGTAATAATTTCTCTTCGTATTGTTCCATTGTAGTTATTTCGAAGGTGGAAGTAGCGTGAGAGAATATTCGTTAGGATGTCATTTGAGAAAAGTTCTGCCGTACCGAAAGATGTTGGCAATTCCAAGCCAAACATATATGATGAGTTTTTTACAACATACGCCACGATTAGGAGAAATCATCCCAAGTATGTGTCAATTCTTCTGAATGGTCCGAAAAGTGAAGGAGAGGCCCGGTCGGTTCGGCCAGGTGGTGTAATAAGGTTTTGTCTTCAGAGGAAAGAGTATCATGCTTCTCCTATTGACTTTAAAATCTCTGTGAGTCCGTTGCGTCCCTTTGAGAAATGGATGAGATTCATGATGAGCCAGGAATGTGTAAAAGCCAGTTTGACCAAGGCGCAGATCATTGATGTTGTCGCGGCTTCCGCAGTGATTCAAATTAGGAAATATACTCCAGGCTTGGTTGCTTTTATTTCCAGATGGTGTTCAGACACTCACACGGCCATATGCAGGTGGGGTGAAATGACTATCTCCTTAGAGAGCGTGGCCGTGAAACTGAACCTTCCTGTAATAGGAAACCTCGATGTCAAATTGTCTGCAGATGAAGAAGAAATGCGCGCCGCTCTGGTTGCGAAATCAAAAGTATTCGTTCGGAAAAAAAAACGAGACGAGGTGCTTCTATGGATGGTGGGTGTCTCAGTGGTTTCCCGTTGGGTTGGAGCCGAATCAGAAGAATAGTACGCTTCATGTCGCAGCGTTCTTGGTTCTTTGGTTATCCAGAGATATTTTCGATGACGGCTCGGGTAAGAAGGAGATAAGACAGGAACTTATCAAGTTTGCCATAAAATTAGAAAAAGGTGTCGTTATCCCTATTGGCGGCTTGTTTCTTGGTTCTCTGTACACACACTTGGATAAGCTGGTCGCGGACATGTGCGCTTCAAATGGTTACATGAAAGTGAATTCGTATATTCATGCCGCCTTTCTCCAAGCGTGGATGTAGGATCACTTCGAAAGGTATACTCCAAAACCGTTGGCCGTACTTCCCGAGTCTTGGGGTGGCTCTAGGATACTGCGCTGGTCGAATAGGCACCCAAAGATTGGTTCGAACCTGGTTGGATTCCTTGACAATTCACACACAGTCAATTTTCGTCAATGGGATCTGGTGCATGCATCCATAACTCAGATCCGTACCTTTGCTCCTTCTCCGAGCATGTCTTTGTCTTCTGATAAAGAGGACATGAGTGTTGGAGAGATGGTGTTCATGCGAAGCTGCGCACCCGGTTATGTGCCGTCTTTCTTTCGAGGATCTTGCAAAGCAGTCTCTTACAATATCGATAGGGCGACTCGGCATATGGGTTTTGACCAAGCGGTCCCACTTGTTCGTCAGCCGGTTTTTCCAGAAGTCCCGTTGCTAACTGTTCTCGATGCTACTGTTCTTGTGTTGGGTAAATGTCTCCCTTTCCTGCTTGCGGAACGAAATCCATCAACAACCTCCAAATATAACATATTTTGGCAGGATGAGTTTCTCGTTTTCCATGGATTCGTGAATGATGTGGTAGAAAACCGTCGTGGTAAGCCTTCTCCTGCGGTTTTAGCGGAGCATCCACTAGTGAGGGATCCTTCTTCACCCAAGCGAAAATACGTTAGCCTGAATGCAGATAGTCCCTAAGTGAAGGAGCGAAGATCTAAAAGCTGTGCAGATGGTACAGCCCTACCGACTTTCAGTTCGTCCAATATGCAGGTACGTGTGATTTTCCTCTTGACTTTAGTTGGATCGTGTATATCCTTGTTTCTTTCCTAAGTATTCGTATTTGTATCTTGCCTAGGGTCTCAGAAGCGTGAACGCCTTTACCAAACTTGCAAGTAGTCAGAAAACATCGCTTCTCGAGACGGAGGGTGGCGGTGCTGAGCCTATCCGTGGCGATGGTGAACCCGAGAAGGATGAAAGCTCAGAGTTCAGTAATGGCGAGAGTAGTTCTTCTGACAGCAGTGCTGAATCTTCCTCTAGCCAGTCTGAAAGCGAATCAGTGAGTCTCCCGCATGTTTTTTTTTTCTTTCTCTTTGGAAAATATCTAATCCGTGATGTCATAGGGGGAAACCATTTCTGAAGATGGCCGTGAGACGGAGACTAGTGGTGATACAGCTTTGTCTCCAATTGTGGCAGCCACACCGGGCGACCTTGAAATGGATGTTGATCGAGATGAAAACGTCGTTGTGACTCAGAAAATGGAGAGTACTCCAGTGGCCGCAGGTGCAATTGTCGTTAGGAATCCCTTGTCGGTTGCTGATGTAGATGCGGGTGCCACTTTCAACCCTCCATACCTGGTTCCTTATCCGAATCATGTGTTTATCGGGGGACTTAGCGTGCCATCCAAACACGCGGCGCTATACACCAAGATATGGGAAAGCTACAGACATATCGCCATGACCAAGAAGGTTACTAGTCGATTTACGTTGGTTAAGCGTGTGGAGGAAGCTTTGTCTTCGATTGACGACATGTGCAACGTGACCGATAATACTGTTTCTGAAGATGTAATCTCGAGCTGGAGGTTCCATCGTAACATGTGTGTAAACTTCGAGTTCAATGTTCCTTGGTTCGTTGACGGTTTCTCTAAGGTTGAAAAGTTGTTGGTCGAAACAGTCGAAGGTCCTTCTGCGGATATGGTGAAGAAGTAGGAAGCGAAAGTTCGATAAATTGTCCAGGAAGCTGAAGTTGAAGAAGGCGGCTCTCCAAAGAACGAAGGAGGCTCTTGCTAAGAAGAGCAAGCCATTGTTGAAAAACTTTCCTTGAATGTATTTCTGTCTTCTGAACTTCTTATTTTTAGGTTTTTTTTTTGAAAGGCAAATGAAACGCCTAGTTTATGGTTTTGATTTCCTGGATTTTTTGGTTGATAGACAAATGTTACCTTGAGGGTTTTCGATTATTCTTTTGGAATGAATTTTTTTGGAATGGATTGTTTTGGGAATGATGTTGTCTTGGTTACGATTGCAAGTGACGTAAACATCCCAGGAAAACCATGGAATCGTGAGCGTTGCGTGTCGGTAGATGACATGGGGTGAAACATAACATGGCTATCGGTTTTATCATTTCCGTGAAAACTTGAAATAGAAAACCATATAATTTATCTAGGTAAGACTTACTCGGTTTTTCAGGTCTCCTGATGAAAAGGGAATCTTCCGGGTGTGAGACCGAGTTTTACGGGAGGCACCGCCATGATTGTGGAAAGTCCCCAGTCGTCTCGTCTGATAATCGAGTCGTCGATCCCTGGTTGGATCGTTCGATTTTAACCTCTAGGAAGTCCCTAGTCATCCCTCGTCGTGTCAAGACTGATAATCGGTTCGGCTGGTAACTGAGTCGTCGATCCCTAAGCGGATCGCCTGCTTCTACCGCCTTGATGTCTGGGTCTAAGCATGAGATCGATGGTCGAAAATTGACATTGTAACCGAAAGATCAATCTCCCACTATGGTCGCCAATTTTTTGAGGGTGAAAACGGTTTCTGCTGATTTCGGTAATTTCGGGCGTGTGGGTAAGAAACGAGTCTAAACCCTAAACAATATAGTGCAAGGGAGTACTTTAAATTCGAGAGATCAATCTGTACAAATCCGGCTTAAACCAAGAAATGCCCATTCCAGACTTACTTCGGTCACAAAGAGGAGGAGAAGGGTTGGTTTTGGGGAGGGAAGTGAAGAGAGTGTTGAGACCAAAATAGTTGATTCTGAAAGAGTAGTTGTTTTGTGACTTGTATCAGAAAGTGGGAAGCAAACAGATGGAAAATCTAGACAATGTTTTCTGACTGTTGTATGCTCTTGACCAGAACTTGTTGTTCGGTGGAAATAGGTAATGCCTATTTATACAAGTCGAAGTGAAACGTACTCTGGTCTCATTAAGAAATGGAAAATGGGTGAGTAAATGGGAGGAGGTGGTAACCGGTAACTCTTGGAATTGATGTTCCATAAAAGAAAGCGTTTCACCATTACTCCCTGTATTTACTAACCGCCTCATCCTTATGACACTTTCTTATAACGAGCGTAGTGTACGCCGCACGCTGTAAACCACCAAACCGATACCCAATGAGCATCCCCCAATTTGTGACATGTGTTGATGTCTCGAGTGTTTTCGTGGAAAACATGTCGCATGTTGTTTTTGTCTGGCAAGTTGAGCTTGGGAGACTTGCCGGCTCGGTGGTGACCTTCAACGGTCGAGATGTTGCATCTTAAGAGGAAGGAAACCGTTGATTATTGCAACCTTTTGTTTGGTATCCAGTGGCATGAAAGTATGATCAGTACGGCTTTAATGTGGCCCAGTTTAGGCGCGGCTAAAAGTTAGGATTTTGGATTTGTTTAGGCGCGACCAAACTAGGGACAAAGGTTGCCATGCGTTAGCTGGTAACCTTGGAAGGCTAAGATCTGCGGAAAGGTGGTTGGCATGCCATTGGCATGCCTTTGCGCGGTTTGGCGTGGCCAAAACTAGGGTTTTGGGCCAAAGGTTACCATGCGTTGTTTGGCGACTTTGGACGGTTAGGATTTGCATCTAGGATGGATGGGTGGTCGTTGATCGTCACACGCCTTCGTTTTGGTAGACGCATAGGGAAGGTCGGCATGGTATGGTGCGGCAAGGTGGTTGGCATGCCATTGGCACATGTGGCATGGCATGCCTTGGCGCGGTTTGGTATGGCCAAAACTAGGATTTTGGGCCAAAGGTTACCATGCGTTGTTTAGCGACTTAGACGACTAGGATTTGCATCTAGGATGAAAATGTGGTCGTTGATAGTTGCACACCTTCGTTTTGGTAGTGGCATAGGGAAGGTCGGCATGGTGGGTCCAAGGCCAACGGCGCGGATGGCTTGGCATAGTGGGGCCAAGGGTGTGGTACGGACGGCTTGGCATGGTGGGGCCAAGGCAAGGTGCGGTTGGCTTGGCATGGAGGGGCCAAGGGTTTGGCATGTCATTAGCGCATGGTGCGGCTAGCATGGTTGGGGCCAAGGCAAGGCGCGGTTGGCTTGGCATGGTGGGGCCAAGGGTTTGGCATGCCATTGGCGCATGGTGCGGCTAGCATGGTTGGGGCCAAGGCAAGGTGCGGTTGGCTTGGGATGGTGGGGCCAAGGGTTTGGCATGCCATTGGCGCATGGTGCGGCTAGCATGGTTGGCATGCCTTGGCGCGGAGATGTGGCTGGCATGGTTTGCCATTGGAACTGTGGTACGGATGGCATGGTTGGCATGCCTTGGCGTGGAGATGTGGCTGGCATGGTTTGTCATTGGCACAATGGTGCGGCTGGCATGGTTGGCATGCCTTGGCGTGGAGATGTGGATGTCATGGTTTGCCATTGTCACAGTGGTGCGGCTGGCATGGTTGGCATGCCTTGGCGCGGAGATGTGGACGGCATGGTTTTCCATTGGCACGGTGGTGCGGCTGGCATGGTTGGCATGCCTTGGCGCGGAGATGTGGCTGGCATGGTTTGCCATTGGCACAGTGGTGCGGCTGGCATGGTTGGCATGCCTTGGCGCGGAGATGTGGCTGGCATGATTTGCCATTGGCATAGTGGTGCGGCTGGCATGGTTGGCATGCATTGGTGCGGTAGCATGAGAATTAGGGTTTGGCATAGATGATGTCGATCAATGTTAAGTGTTCTGCCGTGGAACATGACACGTAAAAAAAAGGTACCCTGGTAATTCTTACGTAGGCATGTTGATCGATTCAATAAATGTACTAATGGTCATAATGACGTCATGTCAGTTGTACGGTTTTACGATTTTTACCCTAAGCTAAAATCCACCGTCAACAACAGGTTGCCTAAGAAGAAGTTGGTGGTGTATTTTTGGTACCCCCGTGTTTTCAGAAAGAGTTAACGCTTCCTAAAAAAAAATCAAGATTAATTTTGTATAGTATATTATTCAAAACTTATATTGTGAACAAATTTTACACATACTCACTCTTCTGAAAAGTACATCTCGGGACTCTTCATCTTCACCCGTTCCAATTGCCCCTTAAAATTTCCATTTTTAGGTAGATCTCCTAGAACCTTTCGTTTATTTGGTTCATTGATCTTCCATTTTGATTACCATCTATGGCCACAAAGACCATAAATACACAGTTTCATTGAAAATCATTACTGTCGTCCATGTTAATGCCTTAATCTTCGTCATGCTTTCTGTTAGAGCATTGCTCGGTCGAACTCGCAAGCATTGCTATCTCAAGCTTGTTTTTCAAGTTTAATTGCCAAAACTATAAGTCTTGATTTCTAGTCTACTTATAGCTAAGTCTCGGATTGGGATAATAAGTGTAGTTGAACTCTAGACTCCATGGCGTTCATCGAATGAAGACGAAGAACTACTCAAGGGAACTTGTGGAACTTTATCAACAAGAGGTATGTGGAGACTTGAACTTATCTATCACTCAAAGTCTATCTATTTTATCTCCTATTTTGAGATAAAAGTCATATTGCTATATAGACTTCAATTATACACATTTGCTATTTCGAGCCGATTTTATCTCGCATATCTATTTCTCGAAATATGTGTTGGTAAGCTTTCTCTTTGGCCAAGTTCATCTTTACTCGTGACGAAAGCTATGGTGATTATTTCAATAACTTGAAAATCGCTTTGATGAAAAATAGTTTGTGAATAACAACTATACAACATCCTCTAAGAAAGTTTCAATGATTGAAATGAGAGTTTAGAACATGTAACCATATTTGGATATAAACATAGTGTGTTCTCACATTTGTGTAAAAGTCCAAAACCGGGAACCCAAAGTATGCGTACCCGTACGCATACTGGAGGAAAGTTCACGTCCGTGAATTTCTGCTGGAGTTTGAAAGTGAAAAACGAACTCAATCTGGTTACTTAAGTACGCGTACCCGTTTGCATACTTAAGTAGGTTACTTTCTAAAATCGGTTTGTTCATGAACTAAAACATTTGTATAATAAGGAATGCAATCTTTGCAAATCGTGGCTATAATGTTCATGAATCGATTCGAGTGAATCAAAACCGGTTTTGCTTCGATTGTGTCTTGTATACTTCTATAAAGGAGAACTTAGTGTAGCGAGTAACCACGTTTATTCTTTTCTGTTGCAATAATTTGGGAGTTTGAAGAAATTTTAGTGTTTGTGCACAATTTTTTTGTTGGAGAAGGGTCATTTTACAGCAAAGAATGACCCAACGGCTTGTTTTTTGCCGTTTCTCGAAAAATTCAATGCCATAACTTAATGCAATCCCAGATTTACGTCCAGGATATATAGAAGAGACCAGGCCGTATAAGCATTTACGGTGGGGACGTGCGTAAAACGGATGAGAAAGTTCATATTTACGGCTTGGTAAGGGTTAAAACCAAGCTGTAAATGCTTATACAACCCGTTTTCTTCTATATATCATGTCCGTAAATTTGGGATTGCATGTGAATTGACTTGGAAAGATCAGATTTACGGCTTGGTAAGAGTTAAAAACAGTCGATTGAGCTCTTACGGCCTGGTCTTTTATATGTATCCTGGTCGTAGATCTTGGATTGCATCTAGTTTTTCGTGGAACGACTAGTTTTTTTTGTTAAATCTAGCCGTTGGGTCATTTTTTGCTATAAAATGACCCTTCTCCGACAAAGAAATTGTGCAAAAACTCTCAAATTTCTTCTTTTCCCTATAATTTTCTCTAACAAAAAAGAAGAACCATGGTTACTCGTTACACTACCGAGGAGGATGTTGCAATCGTTAGAGAGTGGCTGATGGTAGCAAAGCATTACCAAGATGTAAAAATTTACACAGATGAATCTTTCGATTCCTTTTGAAATCGTGTGCTTATTGTTTTTGTGGCGTTAGACGGAAATCATAGTGGAAGATCGTTGAGACTCATTAAGAAAACATTCGAGAAGCTCTTTCCACAGTTGGAAGCTTTCAAAGAGGAAATGAAAGTCGTAAAGGAAAAAAAAAATCCCAATATGCCACGTGCTTAAAGAGTAAATTTTCCAATAATTCGTCCATCAAAAATTGTTTTTGAGAACACTAACTTATAATTGATATGTTTTTCCAGTGGGAGATGGCCGAAACCGGTTATGAGGATATCCATGGTAAGATGTTTGACCTTAATGGTTTCTATCGTGTCTTAGAAGAAAGTACTTATGCTGATTTTGATCACTATTATTAAGACCCATGTTTGTAATGTAATGATACATCCTCTAATTTTATGCTATGAATATGTATGCCTTTTCGTTTCAATGAAGTGTTACGAAGTATGTATGGCTTTTCCCCTTCCCCGGTTCCTAAAAAGGGTACAATTATATAATTGACTTTCACTCAGATTTTTACGGTTAGGAAACAATAAAAGACCCGACTGTGAATAACATTAACGTTTGGAAGATGCTTTTAAACCCAACCGTCTAAAATGTACACGGATAGAAAAACTGCAAGACCTAAACGTTAAAAGCTCATACGGCCGAGAAACTAGTGTCACGGCTAGGACACTACGGTTACGGTGAAGAATTCCTAGCAGAGCACAAGGAAAATTTCTAGTTTTCTACAAATACAGAACAACAAACGCGCAGGAAAGTCCCAACACTTCACGGCCGAGAGTTCTTAGAGTCCCAATCGTAACTAACCTTTCACGGCTAGGTCGACAAGAACTCTTAGCCGTAATCAACCCAGAAGCATATTTCCTAAACCCTAAATTCATCAATCTTACTTATTAGACCAATCTAAAGGTAAAATAAATTGTGGGTTTTTCGATTCTTAACATTCTGGAGAATTAACTGGTGTTTGGACACAATTTATGGTTCAACACCTTCATAAACATTAGAATCATAACCAAGTGATGATGGACTCAATCCAAATTGTCCTGATCTTGTCATCTTCATAATCAACCTTCATTAAAAAAAAAAAAAAAAGTCGACGAATATTTGAATTAGAAAAACTCAAAAATTTGATCATAGGTTTTGTTTTGTTGTTTGTTTTTAAGAAGAACAACAGATAAAGAGGTTAGTGATTAGTTTTGGTTTTTGCACTTTGAATTAATTTTTATTTCAGGTAGTAAGAATAATTAAACGGTAAATCCGACTTTTAACACGTATTAGGTCTCCCCCTAGCAACTTTTAGGATACTAGAATTCGACCATGCCCTAAAACCCAAATGGGTGCAGCCCAATAAGAGGATTCTTTCATAATTGCATGTTGCATTTTGAACAACCCTTGTGATCGCAAAAGATTCTCTTCGGGGTATTGGCCGTCACCATTACTGTGTTAGCTACTGCTAGAAAAAATTAGTGTCCACATAAATATCTTCCCTTTCTGGCTGCAATAACTGAGAACTGAGTTCTTATTACAAAACAGAAAAGCTAAAAAGAAGATCAAATGGTTGTTCTCACCCACCAATTTATACACCCTTTCCGTCTTCCTCTTTCTCCACCACCATCATCAAGAATCTCAAAAACTAAACATAACTCCATTATCATCACTTCCTCATCTTCACCCATGGACACACCTCAAACCAACCATCTAAAATTCATGGATTTTCCTCATCTTTCAATCTCAAACAAAAATCTCATGGTAGACTTAGTTTCAAACATGGAGAATACCCTTTCACCTGATCTTCTCCCTTCTTCTCTCCCCCCTGAAGTTCAATACTTCGAAAACAGCTCAGCTACTTCTCAAGGTACTCTTCATATCAGGTCTGGCACTAACAGTTCACTGGTATGTTCACAAATTCCACCATCCTTTCTTAAATTAAACCGGTAATTACAACCCTTTGATTAGATTTTGATTTTTGTTTTTGTGAATAATTGAAGGTGGATTGTATACTTGGAAGTTGGATTCATTGTGGACTTCCAAATGGAGGAGCATTAGATATTTCAACACTCACCGCTTATCTCAACAGCAAAACAGATGCACCACGTTTCCTCATTGAATTCCTTCAAAATTCTCCAAATTCACTCATTTTGATTCTCGATTTACCACCTCGGAAGGATTTAGTGATCAATCCTGAGTACTTACAAACATTCTACCAAGAAACCCATTTGGATGAATTAAGAAAAAAACTGCTGGAACTATCAGAAATCCGACCTTACATTTCTTCTTCACTTTACATTCGAGCTCTCTCATCTCCTACAGTTATATCCGTTAGTATTGACTGTGAATCAGGTGGAGCTGCACGCTTGGAAGAGATTATACAGGATCATGTTGGACCAATTGCTAAGGATATGTTGGAGGTTTGGTTGAATCAGTGTGTTGGTATAGAGAGAGGAGTAGATGAATCGGAAAAGGTTGAATTGAAGAAAAGGGATGTTTTGATTAAGAAAAAGACAGTTGAGATGGATCTTGCTTCTAGTTTACCAAGATTGTTTGGTCAGGATGTAGCTGATCTTGTCATCAAAGCAATTGAGAAGGCTTTTGATATCTTGTAATAATAACCGTGTAATGCTACTTCATTAGTCCTAAGTATAGAAAATTTAGGCTTTGTGATGAGTACCAAGCCACCATCCATGTCAACATATAAGTAGAGTGCACATCGCATGCAGCCATTATGGTCGTTGTTAAAGCTTTGAAAGAACCGATCCAAACTGCATATAAACCCCTAACCGGGATTCCAATTGCAACATAAATTCAATCCATATCTATAAAAAATTCTCCCTCAAGTTCACCTACTTTTTTTTCTTATTCCATACGTTCAAATTCCTAATAGTATATTCTCATTAGCATTACTAGAATATGTGTGGAAATTTCACAGTTATTTGGTTCATTGTTGTCTTGTTTGGTGCACACAACTGTTTCTGCTAGCCGTGATATTACTCGGTTCTAAGTTCTTATCACATCAGCATCAACAACACCGTCAATATCATAAACGGTTCGTTTCTTGTGTACGTTGGAGCAGAAAGAAACATATATGAGCTCCCAGTGTTTTATCTTTCGTTTCCATTGGTTAGGAAACTACTAGAGACACACGGGGAAGACTTCACAAGTATATCAAAAGGATGTTCTGTAGATATTAACTGCAAGGTCGAACAGTTTGAAAGTATAGTTCCACAGGAAAGCTAACGAAGGCAGACATCTGTAGAGAATTAAGATATGATGAGCGACTAGCGATTGCCTTGCTTTCTGGAGTGACACAAATCTAAACAGTATCATGCAATTATGACTACCATGTTTTGTGTGGTTTCCTCCTTTCCAGTTCTTCTTCCATTCCAGGAGGTTTTATTGTTTGTACTTTCTCTATCACCATCTAGTATACGGTTATCAATTAAGAGATGTTGCTATTCCTTAGAATTACTTTACCATACTGGAGTTGATATGAATGAACTGTTGTATCATCTGCCTCACGCACGATACACTGGTTTTCCTGGTTGAGCTAGAGTTTCATTTTTCTAGTGTTTGCTTTAAAATACACTGCAAATTCATATCATACTCATGCATGCTATGTAAATTGCCACGGAAGAGTGGTTTTATGACTGTCTTTTGGTTGGAAATAGCACACATAAAATGGAGTAATTCTGTCAAAAAGTTACATCCATACTTCATAGGCAACATAACACTGTAATACGAAGACGTGATAAGGCATAAATTAACAAAGTTGGAATGCTGACAACAAGATTGTCTTTCATTACAACACAGAGTGAGAGACAGATGCACCTTTTCCTGAGATAAGTTCTTATAATGAAGGTTCTTTTTTCACTCCCAAAGTGAATACATGAACAAAAATACATGGAAATAACTTACAAGTATTTACTCTTAACAAGTACTCTGTATCATACATAAGAACCTCACCGTCAATCAATCGCTAGAGGCAGATTGGAAAATAAATATTGCTGTTAGAACTCCCACCAAAGCGGTAACCCCCAATGCTACTGTCGGCAATGGTGTTAGAAGTCCAAAATTCTGCACAATCGGTTTAAATGGTTCTTATATGTCAAACAGCATTCCTCCAAAATAAAAACCAATCACAAAATATATCCCTCTTAAGAATAAACTCAAGGATTTGAATATACATATAACAGAGTATTAGACTCTGCATATCAATAACTTATAAAAACAACTTACAAAGTTCCTTAGTACCTCTAAAAGTCCCTTGCCTGTTGATATCTCAACTGTGAGAGCAACTGCAAATCCAATCATGGCAAACCGTCCCAGCCATACAGCCAAACCATTGTCATCTTTTGCACTTTGTTCACTTCTGATAGAAAGTGATTTTGATCTTAATTCAGACTTCCTTTGACATGAAACCTTCCATACCACTGGAATAAAAAAATTATACAATCCGCCTGTTAATTAACGAGTCAAACTAGTATCTGAAACGTGAATATGAGCAAGAACAGTTGGCAAACAGAAACAGTGAACTTGACTAATTTACGGAACAACAAATTTATTAATTATCTCCTATGTTATCTGGAAGTATCACTTCGCATGTGAAAAGAAACACACCCATTACATTCCTATGTTCATACTTCATAGTCCCCGGGTGGAATCTTCTTATTCACTATGATATAGCTAGAAACACGTCATACTCTTATCATGCCCAGATAGACTGGAGGTGATGTTGACTCTTTAATTGTGTAAGAATTGGTTAATGGTTTCTGATGCGTTGTAGTTTGAAGGGTCAATGACTCAGTGCATAAAACAATCAAGTATAGCATCCACAATGCTCTTAACAAACATAGACATTATCATTTATGTGATTACACCGTTCAAATTTTCAAAAATCAAGCACAGACGAAGTTTAGTAATTAAAATTTCAGTCTAAACTCAATCCACTGACCTAAGCAAGCAAATTGATATAAAAAGGGGAAAATTATATCCATTACCAACATTGCTTTTAACTACATAACTTCATTATTAATCAGCTTAGAAACAATTTAGTAAGTAACAATCCATTTTACCAGATTGACAACTTTGGTGGTAGGAAAAAATAAATTGGGTAAAGGCTGAGTGAGCTTGAAAAAACACTGTAATGGTGGGAGCAGAAAAATGGAGAAATTAGAAGAATATTATCAAGAATACTTACAAAGAGGAGAGCATCCTTGGGTGAAAGAACCCGCACCGCTTGCTAAACTGGAGAATGGAATTCGTGTAACAGCAGCTCGTGTTTGGGTTGTCGATTTCAAAGCATTAACATCTGCAAAACAAGAAATAAGGACTAGCTATTCTCAAATTACAAAACCGGAGAGAGCTGAGGGATAGAGAATTACAGTAGAGAGAGGGTGAGACGACCTGAGCTTGTGCCATGGTGCAGAAAGAGATTTCAGCAAATGCGAACACACCTCTGAATTCCTATCTAATACCAAACGACTAATTGGTTAGTGCAAACGTGTCGTCATCTCCTTCTCAGAAAAAGCGTTACAGCATTTGCACCATCCTGTTTCATCAAGTCTTACACTCCCTTGACACCCGATACCGATACATCTATGAAGCTACAAAGCGACACCCGATACCGATAACGTACCAGGTATGGAGATCGCCATAATCTTAATTACACATGATAACGTGATTATGCAAATGTAATGTGGCGTAATTTAGGTGGCAAGCAAGGTTTGAATAACGAAAAACAAGTGCACAAGTGTTGAAACATAATTGTAGGGATCATATTAATCTTTATTCGATGGCAGTGCTATAAAAACTTGATCCCAACTCTCTTTACTTGAAAGCTAGTACTTTTATCTACTTCAAAACACTACTACTACTACTCCACAACACCACTTTATCTTGAACATTTTTGAAAACAACTCCAAAATTGAGCAATTAATCAACAACCAAATGACAACACTGCAAAAATCCGAACCTATTCAAACCATCTATAACTTGAGATAAACAAATTCTTCAATAGCTGGGATGTCGCCGATTTTCTTTAGGGTTTCCTTGCTAGGTTGATCATCAACACCAATAGCCATTACGGCATGTTTTCGGGGTGCAACCCTACCAACACTCATGAAACTGACGTTGACGTTTGAATCCCCAAGGATGCTCCCAACAGTTCCAATCATACCTGGTTGATCAACTTGCCTGCAAAGTATAAGACTTCCTTCCATACTCACATCGACTTCGAATGATCCCACCTTGGTGAAATGTGGTATCCCATCTTTCACCATTCCTTCAACTTTAATTTCTCCACTATCTGACATGGCACTCGCAAATTTCGACTCCACGTTGGCGATCTGAACCTGGATGTACTCAAGTGGGTTTTCAGGTGAACCATCAAGCAGGATTCGCTCTTCTGTAATTCTCAAGCCTCTCTGTTTGGCGGTGAAATCAGCATTCACTAAATTCACAAATACACTGGAGATAGGCTCAATCACTCCCTTGATGATCATGGCACGAAGTAGTCTAGTGTCTAGATCATCAGGAGCTCTGGCAGAGGCATAAGTCACCTTCACTGATTTAACACCACTTCCACCTGCAACCAACTGCACAGCGAGTCGGCCAAGCTTCTCTGCCAGCACAACATATGGTGCAAGCTCTGAAAGAACCTGTTATTCATGGCACAATTGTGAGACAAACAGTTTTCTTCTGAAAAAATGGTAAATAAGTAAATATACATAAATATGATAATAGAACTACTGGATCCAAGTTGAAGACCCCAGCGTAGAGAATGAATATCATATCAAGTGATCCAAAGAGGTGTTCTATCACACTTATCATAATTCTTCACAACATGAGTTCAACCAACCAATGATTATGTTTCAAGATTATACAGAATGGTATCTGATAAGGTTGTTAAACAACTTGGCAAGTCCCCTTGATTTGGATCTTAGGTACTTGCAAAGCAGAAATTAACTATACCAGGAGTGGAAGCAGAATTGAAACTATAGGAAAGTTACTGCTGACGATTTTATCAAGGTCAATATACACTTCAAGCGAATAACTGCAATAAAATCAAGGGTCCGGAGAAAGGCCCCATCAGCAGTTAGCAAAGTTACCTCAGCAGGAACCATGGGAGCATTGACTGCAGTGGCGGCAAGTTCTCCTTTCAAAGCTCCAACTACAGCTTCAGCAATTTCAATGGCCACACCTTCCTGCAGAATAGGTTTAAGCAGTTTAAACAAAGCACTAAAAACAGATGAGTGTAAAAATGAGCATTGACAATGTCACTTCTTTTTGTTTACGTACTTGGGCTTCCATGGTGCTGGCTCCAAGATGTGGAGTTGCGGTTACATTTTCATGTTGTATCAGTGGGCTGTCTTTTGAAGGTGGCTCGACGGTGAAGACATCAAGTGCTGCCTGACTCAGCAAAAATAAAATAAAATAAAGATATTAGTTATTGTTCCTTTACAGTGTAATGTGGGAATTACGCGCCAGGAGAATGGTTGAGAATAACCTGTGCAACAATTCCAGCATTGAGTGCCCTGACAAGAGCTTCTTCATCAATAACACCACCACGGGCAACATTTATGATTCGAACTCCTTTCTTCATTTTTGCAAAAGTTTCGTCATTCAGGACCTTAGATGTGGCAGGGGTGAGAGGCATATGCAGGGAGATGAAATCTGCAGTTGCTAGGGCTTCATCAAAAGAAACCAAGTCTACACCTACTGCACGAGCACGGTCAGCAGGGGCATATGGATCGTGAGCAATCACATGCATACCAAGACCCTTGGCACGACGCGCAACTTCTGAACCAACCTTCCCAAATCCCATCACAGCAAGTGTTTTGCCAACAAGTGACACCCCAACATATTTGTTCCTTAGCCACTTTCCTGGTTCCCACAATCACATGAAATAAGTACACATATCTATGATATTTAATATTTCACAAACTTGATGGTGTTCCAGAAGACAACAGATTTTAATAAGGTGAATCTATACACCATATTAGCTGAATGGTTATTATTAAGCAATGCGCTACAAATTGAGTAGATAATGCAAATGTCTGGAAAAAATTAGTCATGTCACATGAGTAACGCAACTGGTCTAGATCAATGCTTTGAGCGAAGTGGAATATGCCAATTGCCTAGCATATCGCCTAGGCCAACATGGACTGCATGATGCCATAACTAATTGCATTCAATTCCAACTACACAAGGAGATTAAACCACAGGGGAAAATTAGGGTTTCAAGCACCCTAAGCCGAGCCCACATTTTTAATTTAGATAAAGACAGTACATAACTTTAAATCCACGGAAAATCAAACACAGACAGCTCTGGAAACCAGCCTTTACTATTCGATTCAATGTTCACTAATTCATCTTTTTTATTTAAAAGATCAAATCAAATGACTTTTTTAGAAAAACACATAGGGCCAAGCTTCTTAAAAGAAGGGTTTTAAAAGACAAGATTCGTAGAATAAAAGGTAGGTACACAATCTGTTTGAAAAAATGCCTACAAAATTTCAAAAGTATACCTGCTTTAACAGAAGCATCAGCTTGGGCAACATTCCTAGCCATGGATGTAAGAAGAGCAATCCCATGTTCAGCAGCCGCAACAGTATTAGCAGTAGGTGCGTTAACAACTAAACAACCATGTTCAGTAGCAGCAGATAAATCAACATTATCAATACCTACACCAGCTCTTCCAACAACCTTTAATCTACCACCAGATGACTCAAAAACTTCACGACTGACTTTAGTACCACTACGAACAATTAGGGCATCACAAAGAGATATCTTAGTACAAAGTTCTTCTTGAGTCAAGTTATATGAACAATCAACATTAGCAAAATCTTTCAATAGTTCAAGGCCTGCTGCACCCAACTTTTCTGCAACAAGAACTGTAGGTTTTGCATCCATAGCCATTACAACAAACATTTTTTCTAACTTTCTTGTTCTTTGTTGTGGAAGAAAAGATGTAAAAGCTGATGGGGTAGATACCTTCCATGAGAGTGATGGGTTTTTCTTTAGATTTGGTGTTGATAATAGACTTGATATTGAAGTAGCCGCCATGGTGGAGTTTCTTTCTCTCTGAAACTTTTTTAGAGAGAGAGACAGAGTGGGGAAGATGATAGAAGGCAATGAGATCTAGAATCCCTTTTGAGTATATTTGGTTTTTATAATGAGTCGGGATTGGAGGAGTCAGAATCTGTTTTACGATTCAGTAGTAAAATGGTACGGTGATTAAATGAACCTGGGCCATACATGAGTCAGATCCATTCAGCAGAATTCATTTTAGGTTTTCCCAGAATTAAAATCACACCAAAACGAGTATTAACGTAAGTACGAAACCGGATTTGGTGGAGAGGTTACATTTGGCAGGTGAGATATTCTGTCCCATATTTTCACGTGTATGTTCATGTTTTCATCGAAAATGCAACTAAATTAAGCAATGTAATTGTAGTGGCGCGAGGATCAGGGGAAGCCGAAAATTTCTAGGCCGAGGGTGCAAAAGTTTGTTTGGGGCGGGTGCAAAAAGAAAAAATGTTTTAGAGAGTGCAAACGAAGTTTTGCATACCCAAATTAGACTTCCGAGTCAATTGGGCAGGGGTGCACACTCCTGCACTGGACTGTCTTCGTCCAGGAAAGGATTATCAAAGTATTTTCTTGCTCGTGTGTAGAATCGCATCAAGCATATTATAGCTCCATATGTGATTTTAGAGCGTGGAGGTAGTGTTATGTTTATTGGTTACTTAAAAATTCATGAAAACTACTGTGATTTAGTCAGGTTGGATTTCTCTAGGTTTTTTCTCAAAAATGTTGTCTAACGTGAAGATGCTCCAAAGATTATTTGGATGAGAAATTCTTTTTTCTTCAAAAGAACTTATGTTTTGTTGGAAAAGTGGGTTAAACCATATGAACAAACTCGCAGAGAATGGTGTTTCCCTAATGGAATGCATATTCTTAATACTCAGCAAAGTATACGTTAGAAAGGTCTTTTGAGGAAGAAGTGAAAGAAGGTAATTTGGGCTTTGGAAATAATATATCTTCCGCTCCTGGTGGATTAGTTTTTCAAGAGCATATGAGAAATTATCAAACCAGAGTTATTGGTTGTCACAAAAGAATTTGAATTGTATAGTAATTCAAATCGGAGGTTGAACTGCACCAACATTATTTTAATACAAAAGCGTCATGTAGTTTTTGTCATGAACAACTTTAGACACATTAGCCTTATTGGCGGTGTCAAATTTACTTGTTGAAAAATTGAAAATGGTTTTGCCTTCTGTTATTTTTGAGTTTCAGGGTGCGTTTGTAGATGAAAGGAAGATTACCACGGAATACTCAGAGTGTCTGAATTAATAGATTCGAGAGAAAAATCAAATGTTTCTGGCTTGGTGGTGAAGGTTGACTTGAACAAAATACTTTGACAATATCAATTGGAATTATTTGGATTATGTAATGGATAGATTTGGTTTCAGAAATGTTTGGAGGAACTGGATCAGATGCATGTTGCTTAATTTAAAAGTTGTAATTACGCATGGGACACAATTTCTCCTCTTTTGTTCATCATGGTGGTGGAAGTTTTTTCTTACTAATCAAAAAGGTTGTTCTACTATTAATCATATACAATTTCCAGATTAATGATAGTCGTGATCAGATTGCTTATTAAAAAAATTATTCCCGCGTTTGAACTTGTTATCAGGATCAAAGTTATATTCAAGAAGAGTGCAGCTGTAGCAATGAGATTCTATAAAAATGTAGTGGCTTGTGCTGATCTCTTTGGCTGCATGGAGGTGGATTTTCCTATAAACTACTTAGGGATCCCATTAGGTAGCAAATTAACGGTTGTGGGAGTTTGGCATACTATCCTTCAAAAAGTTCAGCATAAACTTAACACTTGGTGGAGAAAATATCTTTCAAATGGGAGGTTGATGTTAATAAAGCATCTTCTTACTAGCTTATCTACTTACTATTTTTCTCTTTTTCAACTTATTGATGTGATTTTAATAGTTGTAGAAAAGTGATAATAAAAGTTCGTTCAACTAAGACTTATGAACAAGATATTGAAAGCGTGAAGCATTTTTTTATTTTTAGGAAGCGATGCGTACGTCGAAGCGTGAAACGTCGCTTCATGGTTGATGTTTGAAGCGGATGTTTGCTTATAAATAAATTAGTCGTAACCAGTAATTATAAATTTATTAGGAAGATAATATCCATGTACATTTTATATAAGTCTAATTATTATCAAAAACAACATGTGTGCACACCAGTTCAACCTTCTCCAGACGAGTGGGAGGTGGGGTGTTTGATTCCCCCTTAAAACATTCATATTTTTATTTAGCTTTAAAAATTAGGCGGGAAAGGAGTTGACTAAGTTAAAAAGCGCGCTTCACATGACCACTTCGGAGCGAAATGCTTAAATTTGAAATGAAACGTACGCTCTGAAGCGTGAAGCGTAAGCTTCATGAAAGATGCGCTTCACGTGACCGCTTCGAAGCGAAATGCTGAAATTTGAAGCGAAGCGTATGCTTTTAAAAACCATGCTTATGAAGGTTCAATTTTAGACCTAATTTTAAATTGAATTGGTAATTAAATAGAAGATGATAACAATATTCCGAGAGACTGGGACTCAGGATTCCACCATATATCGTATTCATGTAATTCATATATCAATTTTGAACAATTTTAGCTCGTATAATAAAGATATTGATTCTCATTCTTTGCCAAAAGTAGATTTTCAAAGTAATGATGTGAACCGAAAACATGGAACATCAAAAGTATTAAACTGAGCATGAGCCATCAATTGAAATCACAACCATTCAATAAGAAACATAAATTGATTAACAATCAATGCAAAAAGTCATAAAAGAATTAATTATATTTACCATAAACATGAAATACGGCTTCCTCTATCATCCCAATGTCGTTGTTTATCTCATCATGTCGAAAACACTCTCAAAATATTTATCATGGCTCAAAAAGTATTTACAAATGTAAAAAGAGCAACGTTGTGTCGCCATTACAGATCGACTGTTACAAAGGATGTGTTGCAAATTCAAAATAAACGTTCCAAAATGACTGTTACAAGTACAGTTGAACGACAGTTCTCTCCGAAAGTCCTTGGACGTTAAATGTTCTTCGTGTTCATTACTGCATCAGTAGCAGCAGAATGTTTTCTGCAATTTCTTTATTTCTTTGATTCTACGTATTTGTTGGCTCCACAATCTCTCTCCATTCGACTTGTGTGACTCCCGAGATCTATTTATATACACCACGGGTCTTCAAAATCTCTCGAAAATATCATTGTTTATCCCATGTTTATTTTATAGAAAGTCTCGAGACTTTCCTTTTAATTATTTCTCTACTTTTCGTGTCTTTTGATTTGTTCATTCAATAAAATACAATCCAGCTAAGATACTCTCCTTTATTCTTCACGTATATTCCTTATTTTAAACCCAGAAAACTCGAGAATATATCAATTCTTTGTTTCACTCCAACTCCGATGATCCATCCCAAGTTAATTATCAAACTCATATATCATCGCTATTTAGCTATCACAAGTCCAACCTAATAAAAATCTGCGGTTGAATCTCATTAAAACTCTTTCAAATATTGAACCCTAATTCTGCCAGTTGAAAACACCTTTTCCCGTCATTTTCTGTTTTTGAAGTTAGAAAAGGAAGTTGAGTCCCCCTATCCATTACTGGGGTCCCTTTAGCAATGCCCTCCATCCATCTTTAGCTCAAATCAATTCCATGTTTTACTCCAACTCCGATGATCCAACCCAAGTTAATCAAATCAAACTCTTATACCATCCTTGTTTAACTCCTACAAGTCCAACCCAACAAAAATTTGTGATTGAATCTCGTTAAAATGCTTTCAAATATTGAACCCTAATTCTGCCAGTTGAAAACACCTTTTCCCGCAATTTTCTGTTTTTGAAGTTATAAAAGAAAGTTGAGTCCCCTTATCCATTCCTGGGGTCCCTTTAGCACATGGCCTCTGTGCATTTATCAAATTTTCGGGTGCCTTTAACACTTTTCAAGCTAATTTTTCCACATATGTCTATTTCCCCAAAACACCTACAAATACATAAAAAACACGATGAGCACAGAATTGAATATCGATAATATAGATAATTAAGAAATAAGCAAACACAAAAATGTATATATCACTTGATGTTTCTTTGGAGAAAAAAATGGAGAGAATAATGTGAAATTTCATATGGGGTTTTTCCAATAATTCTATGAAGAAAAGTTGGGTCCGATGAAGCAAGGAATGTTTGCATAAAGAAATATGTTGGGCTCGGAAAATTGAGACTGGTTATTAAAGTTCTTTATGCGAAGTGAATTTGGAGATATAGTAAGGAGCAAAAAGTGTTACAGAGATCCGTCTTCCAACAAAAATTTAATGGTAATGAAATAGCTTTTCCCCCTAACTCTACTAGTAAGTCTGTTGGCAAGAGTTTATGGACTGGTATCCTAAAATCTGAAGATTTGGTAGTGCATAACTCTATTTTACAAGTTATTAGTGGAAGCAGGTGTTTATTTTGAAAAGATATGTAGCATAATACGAAAACTTTGGAGGTTACTTTTCGAAATCTTTTCAAAATTGCAAGAACGAAGGATGCAACTATTTGTGAGCTGGTGATGTATACCAGAAATGAAATAGGTTGGGACTTTAATTTTGCAAGGCCTATTAAGAATACATAAATGAAAAGTGTTAATAAAAGTGGTGCAATGGCTTCAGTCTAATAAGTTTGGCATTAAGTGCATTTGCCAGACATGTAACTCCTTTTCTTTTGCAAGTGTTACTTATAGCTTGAAGAGGGGTGTTCTATTTCTTTTCCCCATAAAAGTTTATGAAACCACAAAGAGCCGATTAATGTTATTTTATTTTCTTGGACTCTATGTTACCAAGCGGCTCTAATTTTACACTCTCTTAGGAATACTATATTGGTTAACGGATAATGTGCAAGAGGGTTATTGAATCCAACCATCATTCGTTTCTTCACAGTTAAACAACAAGACATATGTGGAACTTCTTTTTGAATTGTTTTGGCTATAACTTTCATGATTTTGTCAAAAGTAACCTATGGGGTTGGAGAAAGAAAAGAGAGAATTTCATGAAGAGAAAAAATTGTTGCTTATTCCTTTGTTATATATGGTTGGACTCTTTGGATATAGAGAAACATAAGACTTTTTCAATGAAAGTATAGAAACATCGACATACCATATTGATTATGTTAAGACTCTGATCTGTAATTGGTCTTCAAATTTCAATTTTTTTGATGGTATTCCTCTAAATTTGATGATTAGGAACTAGAAAGCAGCTATTTTGTAATGTTTTGCTGCTAAATCTTCGAGTTTTTTTTTTTTGGATTTTTAGCTCGTTTTGTTGTGTGTTTTCTTTTTATTTTTGCTCATGGTTCACATTATCTGTGTATCATCACATTCTCCAATAAATTTGTCCTGGTTCACATTATCTGTGTATCATCATATTCTCTAATATGGTGTGCCTGACTTCAAGGGTCTTTCGATTCTTTTAAACAATAATTCGAACTTTTCCAAATAATTGGCGAGTACAACAGTCCAAACAATTATATCTTCAGGATTCAATGAAGCCCTAACACCGTAATCGAATTCAAGGGATGTACTTCCTTGACCTGATCAACGACACACTGCTTTAAGGTTTCTGATGATGCTATTAGAAGATAGAAAAAAAAAACAATAAGTTTTGATGTGCATTCCAGAGAAACAAATATCATTATTTATAAAGGATTTGCATCTCTTTGAGATGTTTGTCATAAACAACAGACACTTCTAGAAATATCAATGGTAGCTTTAACAGAGACGCGCCTCATTACTTAACAAGTGAAAATAAAAGAACTTACCAAGTGAAAATAAAAGAAAATAGTACAAGATTACATTTAAATATGCTTAAAAAAAGAAGAAGAAAATTACATTTAAATTAGGTTTAAGTCTCATAGAAAAAGAGACTACTCAAACTAATGAAATCGTAAAGATTTATACAAAGTCTCATGGCGTGGGATGCAATATGATTGTGGAGTTGTTGGGTGCAAAGTTTGTGTGCGGTAGGTGACTCTCGTATCTGGACCCTTTCATTTTACTACTAACAGTGAGTGAAATTGGGTATTCTGTCAAACAGTCACGATTATAAACATTTTCGCTAGCTAATATGTCTGTTTCGCAGGTGTTTGCCCCAAAACTATCTTCCATGTTAAACGAAAGGACAGGTTAATATGACACACTGAGTCATTGACGTAGGTACGCACGTGGAGGGGTGTACGTTATGAGTCAGCCAAAACTATAATTTAGAGGAGGACGGAAGAAGACCCCGGGACCCCAAGTGTTTTCAAAGGCCAAACACCAGCACCGAACAGTGATATGAGCAAGTGGCGACTTTGCATTAATAGCTTCCTAAAAGTAATACATTCAGTAACCGCAAATCTCGGCTAACATAAACGTTTTTGTCCATTATTCGTTGAGATTCTTGAGAAATGAAAACCCAGATCAAGGTTGAATTTCTGGTTCGTCCCATTAAACCTAGATGACAATTAATTTAGTATCCAAAAAAGCATTAAGATTTAGCAAGTGGATTGAACGAGTTAGTATCGGGCACATGTATTAGGGACCATTAAGCTAAATCTAGAAGTGTGCATATATTAGGAAATAATATAGGAGTCTATATTTAGGAGATATACATTTTAAGGAGTTTGAGTTATATTAGGAAAGTGTCTATGTTTAGAGTTTGATCTTAGGTAGGAAAGTGCTTTGAGTGATCGTCAAGTTTGTGAACAATATAAATAGGCTGTTAAGCCATAAGAATTATATACCAAGAATTATTATCAATGTAGACGTTCAATGCTTCCGCGTTTATGCTCTCCTCTCTCTTGCTCAATCCTTAACATGGTATCAGAGCGAGGTGAGAGGAAGAGAGAGGAGAAGGAGAAAGAGTTAGGGAAGTTTTTCATACGTTTAGGGTTTAGGTTTTGAGTCTAAAAAAATAAAAAAAGTTTGAAGCCGTGTTTTGAAGTTTTAAAAACAAAGGAAGAAGCTGCGTTTGGTTAGAGAATTGTTTTTGTTAAAAGAGAAGATGCACAAAGTTCTGACGAGTTAAAGAAGAAGAGAGAAGTGTTTAAAGGCTTGTCGGTCTTTGTCTTCATCAGGGTTCGAGAAGCTGTGATAAACAAGTTGGAGTTGTTTAGGGTATGTCGCTGCTCCATGACTTGTTACCTGTCAAGTCATGTTCATGTGTTTTGTTCGTGTGCTGTTGACGAAAAGAAGAACTTGGAGCAAGATGGAGAATTTTATAAAGAAGGAAAAGATGTTGCTGCCCTAGATTGATTTCCAGTGATGATGTTTACTGTTCTGATGGTGAATATAACTGTTTTGGTTGATGGCTTGCTGCTGCTATTAACGTAAGAACAGAGATGACTAGCTTTATGCCAAGAAAACATGGCGGACGAGATATTGCAGCTGAGAAGGACAAATTGCAGAGTTGGGATTTCGCTGTCGGTTACAACATGGAAAAGCAACAAATCTGGATGATGGATGAAATATCAGATGAAAGAGAGATGGATGCTGATATTGCTTCCCTAGGTTTCGAGGGTACTACAGGGTATAGTGAGAAGAACACGCATCCAGATGATTACAAGTTTCAGGTTCGAAGCTGTATGGTTTTGGTCGCTGTTAGACGATGATGATATTATCTGTCAAATCAGCACAGTAATGAAGAATGAGATATTGGCAGTATCAATGAGAGGAACTTGAGCATGGCAGTGAGAACTGATGACGCTGATAAGGAGACATAAATGTTGAGAAGATGAGTATAGATAGCAACTGCCGTTGATAGCCGTTGCTACTCGTGATGGTAAACTGATGATGTTGTTCTACTGATTAATGGTGATGAGGAGTTGCAGCCGGTTGAGTCGAGTCTGCTGTGTTGATTGTTGAAGCTGGAAGTGAACAGATGAATGGATCATTGGATTACTGAAAATTAGTTACAGAAACGTAACAGAAGAAAGTGTCACAGTTAACAAAAGTTTTATAACAGTGAAAAAGTGTGAGTGTTTTCTGTTAGAGGCGTTGCAGAAAGTTGTTAAAGAGTTTGAAGAAGTTAAGGTGAGTGGTTGGTTCAAAGGGTTAAGTCAAGAAGTCGAAATCAATGAGGATGGAGGATCAAAGCTTGTATTGCAGTCAAGAAGGATTGGTACAGTTTGATGGTGGATCAAAGGTATTTCAGTAAAAAGGATTGGTACGGTTTGATTAAATTGACTAGAATTTAGAAACTTAGAATGACAAGGTAAGTTGAGTGGTTATGTTTGAACTTAAGGGAGGATGGTATCATATTAAGCTCAAACATGGTGATTGAAGAGTTTGTGAGAGAAACTTGGAAAACTTACAAAGTGTGGCAGACTTTGTGTTAGTTATTGCTTGTGGCAGAAGCATAACAAGAGAAAGATTGTGAGAGAATCTTAAAAAAAAAAAGTGTGAAGGTTTCGCAACAAAAGCGTGACTGGAACAAGAGAAGAAGAAACAACATTAATGTTGTGAAGAGAAAAAAAAAAAACAATCACCAAGAGGTGATGAGAAAAAGAACAACAATAATAGGTTGAAATCCTATGAGTTGTCGAGAGAGTACAAAAAGTATTCTATCGAAGAAACCAAGAAAACAAGAGTACAAGAAGTATTCTTCAGAAGATGGGACCGTAATGTCCTTAAACTACGAAGAGGACCGTAATGTCCAAAAACTATGATTGGGACCGTAATGTCCTAAAACTTCCGAAGGGGACCGTAATGTCCTTAAACTACGAAGAGGACCGTAATGTCCTAAAACTATGATTGGGACCGTAATGTCCTAAAACTTCCGAAGAGGACCGAAACGTCCTTAAACTACGAAGATGGGACCGTAATGTCCTTAAACTACGAAGAGGACCGAAATGTCCTTAAACTACGAATAGGGGACCGAAACGTCCTTAAACTACGAAGAGGACTGAAAGATGTCCCTAAACTACGAAGAGGACCGTAATGTCCTTAAACTTCCGAAGGGGACCGAAATGTCCTTAAACTACGAAGGGGACCGAAACGTCCTTAAACTACGATCTGAAGATTTTTTTTTTCACCAAAGTGTTGAAAAAAAAAAAAGAAGAAGAAAACTGAAGTTAAATTTCTTTTGTCCAAGATGGGCATTCGTGATCTACATGCTCCATCTTGAGGGAGGGTATTAGGAAATAATATAGGAGTCTATATTTAGGAGATATACACTTTAAGGAGTTTGAGTTATATTAGGAAAGTGTCTATGTTTAGAGTTTGATCTTAGGCAGGAAAGTGCCTTGAGTGGTCGTCAAGTTTGTGAACAATATAAATAGACTGTTAAGCCATAAGAATTATATACCAAGAATTATTATCAATGTAGACGTTCAATGCTTCCGCGTTTATGCTCTCCTCTCTCTTGCTCGATCCTTAACAGCATACCTCTTGACACTCTCTAGGATCAATCATCACCAAAATGTAGCAAAACATACATCGTGAACAAAAACAATATGCTTTTACTTATTCGAGACACAAAGTTTAAAAAAAAATCTCATAAAACAAATTTGGATAGAAAATCTGAGAATTCAACAAGGAGGTGGTGATACAAAATTCTTGAGATAGGCATCAGCCAACATGTTTCCAAGTTTCACTTGGGCCTCGGTCGTGAGATGGAGATTATCTTCTTTCAATTCCAACCCTTTAGCATCCACACAAACGACATTTGGCATGTCAATTCCCAATTGCGATTCTCTCACTTTCTCTAGCCATGCCTTATCCCCTGATATTATTGCAACCTACGACCATCAAAACAGTTACCCAGTGAGTCAACTCATTGTATTAGAGGACTAAGAGGAGTACCATTTACTCAATGACTCGATCAGCAAAAACATAAGAACAGAAAACAAACTAACCTGAATAATTGGAAGAGTGGGAAAACAAAGATCGGAACGGACGCTGTGGATGAATCTCTCCATATTGGCCTTATATGTATCAGCATCGTGTTGAGTTGATGTATCACTCTCACCTTGATACCAAAGAATGGCTTTGATCTCTCCACCACATCTGGTCGATGCTTTAGCTCTCTTCACCATGTTTTCATATAGATGAGCACCTTTCTCCCACTCTTTAATGGCGGTTCCACCAACAGCACAAGGAACCAAACCCACCACATCAATACTAGGATCCTGGGATCGGACCGCTTTGGTAAATGGCATGCCCGGTCCGATTCCACAAGCTTTCTTGTTGTCGATATCGGCATGGAGAGGTTCATGAGCTTCGACCCATCTCAGGTGGGCATCTAATCTCAAGATTTTAGGATCGGGTTGACATTCTGGTGGGAGAATTCCGTCAAATTTTTTGTGGGAATTCACTCCTCCTCGTCCCGCCATGTTGCTTTGACCCGATAAGATGAAGATCTGTTTGCCGATCTTCGCGATTCTATTCTCTTCACTTTCCTGAGAATTGAACTGTTCCTCCATTCTCTATGTTTGCCGACAGATGAATTAGTAGTTCAATAGGAGTTATTACTTTTTATATTTGGGAGCTTTGGAAGGAAATTTATATCATTTTCATTAAAGAAGACGTAAATTTACAGCTAAATTATTATTTCCTCTCGGATAGCGATTAGTGACAAGCCAAAATTGAGGCCACGAGACAAAATTGAGGCCACAACCCAGTGTTACGATCAGTCAAATCTATGCCTAATCCTTGACAATTAGCGAATTAGGCAACCAGTGCTGTTGTTTTGTCAGACAACTTCCGCTTCCCTCCCTGTTTTTCCCACTGAATCACTCTTTCT
This sequence comes from Papaver somniferum, assembly GCF_003573695.1. Taxonomy (NCBI): domain Eukaryota; kingdom Viridiplantae; phylum Streptophyta; class Magnoliopsida; order Ranunculales; family Papaveraceae; genus Papaver; species Papaver somniferum. The sequence goes on from NC_039359.1 coordinate 4,337,889, forward strand.
AGTGTTACGCCTCTTGGCAGAACCAAAGTAAAAAAAATAAAAATTAGTAAGGACTCGGCTTGGCTTGCTCAAAGGCTTGCCTGTCGCCATTCCTTCCTCTAAAGATTGACCAGAAAAGCAGAAACTGGTGTAGACAATATATTTCTCGAGGAGCATTACATAATTGACATTCGAAAAAAAATAGTGATGGAAGATGTTAAACAACACCATCTAAACTGAATACAAATCCATATAAAAGTTGAACACATCTGTAGAATAGGTCATTCTCTAGATCAACAAGATGATGTTCAAAGAAGCCCAATCAGTTTCCCATCAATGCAAAAGAAAACTATACCCCCAGTGACTTAGTAGTAGTGCCTTTGTTTCCCACACAGGGAGTAAAGAAACACCAACTCTATTATTATGCAGTTCTTAGGTCCTGTAGAACTGATTTTACGATCATGTTATAACAAAATTTTAAAACCATGGGAAATTTTTATCAGCAACTAACCAGTGGAGATCCACTGCTATGGACATCAGAAGCATCAGAGATTCTTCTCTTCGGTGACAATGTTGAATCTGCAGCAACATTAACCTCAATATTCAAGATGCTCTTTCTCTTTTGGCTTTCCAACTTGGGTACTTGGTCTGCTTCAACTTCTTCCTTTTCTTCTTCGACCACAGATTGATTCTGGTACTTCTGTGTTATCATAGCTTGGGCTTCTTCGAGCAGTGATGCATTGTCATCTGTAGCATACAGTATTTTGTGTATCGCACCAACAACCTACACAAAACAAAGGATAAAAGAAACAGATGAATTAACAAAGCCAACCATCATTATTTGTTTGTACATAAACATAACAAATTCCAAAAACAAATGAAGATGAACATACAGCTGTGCTTTCTATCTCAGGAGTTTGGCACAAGATTTCGATATCCCTCAACTTTGCGAAGTAGAAATCTCTCTCTTTCTCAAGGGTATCAACTGACAGCTTTAGCTCAGTAATCTGCATTTTTTTAGTAAAACTGTTAAGCTACCTAGTTAAAACTCTTAGGAAAAAACAGCAAGCAGTAGCATTTTACTTGCAGTTACCTGTTTTTCATAAGCAGGTTCTACACTGGGAGCAGGTCCTCCGCTCGAAGCCGGTCTTGTGGGCTTAGCTGATGGATTTAGCGGGTGTGAAGAAGATGACTCAGTTCGGCGGTTGTTCTGCGGATGGTGGGTTCTCGAACCACCAGTTGAAGAAGACTTTACTGGAGCTTGATTGGATGAAGTTCGCTTGGGATCCTTTCCTCCCTTACATGCCTCTCTTCTTTCCAAAGGATTGTAACTGGAGTTCAAATTCAAAGAAAAAAGTACATGAGAAACTGTGAAATGACTAACAATTTGTAGTTTAACCAATTAGGTTGTCATCATAACGAATCGTATGAGAATAACTGTTACAAATAGAGCAACCAAGGAAAAGTTTCTCAATGATGCATTCACATATACAAATATGAAAAAGCTTACGAACTTCGGCGGCCTATCAGTGTGCATAACTACAGAGTAAGACAAAATTCGAGGACCAGAAATTTGTTTGGTCGAACCAGACTATCTCTGATGAAGGTAGATTTTAGGACCATCTACTTGTGGTTTTAGTCAGTAACTGCGCTTCACAAATTAGAGAACCCCCTAGATATTCAGGTCAACTAATTGTACAAAATGAAAAGATAAACTTCAAGGCATACAGATAAACAAATTAACTTATTCTAAGTAACACAGGACCAATAAAGAAACATGACCAGTTAGTTGGAAAAGAAACAAATAGAAATAAGTGTCCGAAAAAACAAATGAGAATTTTAGAAAAGGAAAAGGGGGAAATGGGATTACCTGTTCATCTGACCACCATTAATGGAGTCACAGTATTTCTTCATCCACTGCATAAACTCGAGATTATCAAGAGGCCTTCCTTTAACAAGCTTACTGACCTCAATATGCTACAAAACCACAAAAGTAAAACCTTAAGAAGAAACCCTAAACTCTTGTCAATCTTTATGAAAAAACCCTAAACAACTAACATCCTCTAGATATATATATATATTTTTTTAATCGGTAACATTCTCTAGAAAATTGAATTAAAATTGTAAACAAAACTCAGATCTATAAATAAGTTATGCCATTAAGATAGAGAAACTAGGGCAACGAAAAAATTAGGGTGAAAAGGATACAAACCTTGGTAAGCTTAAGTTTATTGAAGACATCTTGAAGAACTTTGTAGTTCTGAATCATATCATATTCACTTTTAGCATCGAAATTAACCCTATGCATTGGTACCATACCAGGATGAACAGCATCCATTAATTGACATTGAATCGCTCCTGATGCAGCCTTTGTGTGATTAAATAACACCGGAAATCAGAATCTAAATCCTAATTACTTCTAGAAATCAATTAAAGAAACGAAAAAAAACCAAAAAAACAAAAAAAAAATGAAAAGCTTAGGGTTTCACCTCTTCAACTTTGGCGATATTTAGATGGAGAGTAGAGTTAATCCACGATAGTATCTCTGTTCTACCGACGAAGTATGCAGGATCCATCATTCCAATGTTGGTCGCCATTTCTCGATTTCTCTTTTCTGCTGAGATTTTCTATGAAGAGAGAGGGGGATGAGGGGCGAAGATGAACGTTAGGTTTTCTATTATAAAGAGTGAGAGGAGCGGTATTATTATTTTCTTTTCAGATTCAAATTTTAAATGACAGTGTGGCGATATTTGTTAAGAGCACCTGCTTTGAGATTAAGGCGAATCTTCAACGCCTGCCAGTTGTCACCGCCATAGCGACTCATATTAGGTTGGGCATGGTGGCCTCCTTCAAAAGGCTTTTGTCATTTTTATTTTTATTTATTTTTTTTATCATCAGAGCATAAGTATATTTCAGTCCACAAGAAACGTTTAAATGATGGTTTTAAAGTGAAGCAAGTACATCATAATATGAAACAAATACAAAGAAAGATACAAAGCGTAAATAAATCGCGAAGAGAAAGAGTGATTTACCACGATAGCACCCAAATCTTGTACTTTGAGATTGGAGAAGAAATGGTACTCGAAATCATAATTCAACCATTTTGATAGATATTCTTCTTGGAAAAGAGATGCTCCTATGATAGAGGAGTGATTTTCCCAAAAATTCTTCGTGTGCGGCGACTAACCCAGAAACCTAAATCGATTTTTCTGATGAAGATAATGCCCGTGCTGAATCGCCGATGTACTTTTACCAAGAAAACCAAAAACGAATGAATCGTTAGAAAAAAACACTATAAAAATGCAGAGAAAATCGCCCAAATAGCGAAGATAAAAATCGCTTTAATAGCGAAAAATTATTGAAAACTACAAAAATAACTCCTAAATCGAAATCAACGATATCTAATTACTTAAAACAAAAAATCTTTGCTCAGACCTAGCCCCTAAAGGACTAGATCTTAGCAAAGGAATAAGAAAAAGTTGATGGGTTTTTCTTTTGCCATGTGAACAAAGTTTTTTTTCTTTTTCTTGTTGTTTTGATCAGAATGTTAACAAGGTTGTTTTTATTAGGGAAAATTAGGCGCAGGCCCAAAAAATAATATTCTTATTTTATTTATTTTTTTGAAAATAATAATAATAATAACAAATTCATGGAACAAGAGGTCTATTACAATTCGGTGGCAGGAAGCCTAGCAACAAGCTGGGCCCTAATCCCTTTTTGAATAACAATGCCTAATCTATGGAAAAGGGCACCACCTATCTTATGATTCACATCATAGCTAGTAAGGCAGTTCCTTAACCTTTTCAGAAAAACAATTGTGTCTTCACCTAATTCCTCTAAAGTAGAAAATGCGATCACGCCAAAGCCATATCCATGTGTGGAGCATTTTACAAGGTACTTGTTGCGTTTGCGAGTGATTGCCATGGAAATTGCGTGTCCAGGCGTGAAGTTGCGGGTGCTAGCACTGGTGAAGGGAGAGACACCTGTGACATCGAAGCAAACATCCTTCCCACCTTCCCAATTGAGCACAAGGATGTCAGCTGGATTTAGGTCCTTGGCCGAGTTAGATCGAAGTCCTAAGGAGGCTTCTTTTCTGGCGGGTACCCCATCTTTGTAGCATATATCTGCCAAGACATCACGTGCAAGGTCATGTCGATATTTGATCCCCACATCCTTGGCGCAGTGTAGGGCATGATCGTTAAAGGCATCCATGGGTTTATTGCAGTTGGAGCATAGGTTGTCGTCGTTGAAGAAGGGTATGCCAAGGCGATATTGGAGTACAATACGAAATTGCCGCGACCCAAAAGCTTGTATAAGCCCGCTAATCGAAATTTCTTTGAGAAAGTCCATGGCATGAGGAAGCATGTTACTGTGCCATAAGAATAAGTCCCGCTCAGTTAGTGAATAGTTTGTGGGTATGTTTTCCGAAACAACATCGAAGTATTTGCTGCCAATTTTCGCATGAACTGGGAGGCAGCGTCGTCGATGTTGCAGTTGGATGGAGATAACCCACAGGCATGTGTGTAATCCAGCAAAGCAATTTGGTAGTTGGTGCACGAGTCCAAAACATCAAGGCATGATAAAATGGAGTTTTGGAGATGCCGAATCTGGAGACATAATGAGAGATAGAAATAAGCACCAGCGTCAGTCATTGTAAGTATGCCAAGGCCACCAAGTTTGATGGGTAGAGTAGCAATGCGTTGTTGCACTTTGCCGAAACCTGAACCGTCACCAACAATTAACATACGTAAATGATGCATGAGGTGCATGTCAAAGTTGGAAGCTGCCGGATGTAAGGCCTTGGTGCATGTAGTGCGTAAGGTAAAGTATAATTTCGATACACCGCAGAAATTACGTAACAGCAGCAGCTCAGCTTGCGGATACTGCAGTTTCTGGATTTTGGTGATTAATTCCACTGTTTTATCAACTCTGCTTTGAACCATGTCTCGACAGAATTGTAAGTCAAGGCTTGCAAGGCCTCCTAAAAGTTTCACACCCAACGTCTCTATATTGATCGGTGCCCGGAAGACTTCTGCCTCATCTCTCCGAGGGTCATATGTTGGCTAGAACAATTATGTTTTGGATAAGTTCAGGTGTGTTGATGATGGTTTTTAGCTTAGGATTAAAATTGTAAAACCTTGCATCTGATGTGACGTCACTCTGTAAGGAAACAGATCCATGAGTGTTAACCTCTCCGCTGACATATTTATTGAGCCGTTCAATATATTTACATGAAATTAATCCAGACTGCCGCATGTAGCAACCATCCCATTTTCCGTAAATATAGGCGCCTTGCCTATATTCACTTAATATAAGTTTCTTTGAATGCTTTTTATGCTATGTTCCCCGGCTGGACCCTTAATGTTGATATGGCATGACAATTTGTGTTCACTCGCATCAGAGTAGCACGTTTCCAAATATCAAGGATAAGGTCTTTGCATGAGGTATTCAATCAGAAAGCATGATGCTCTCTGGCTATGAGCTTAAAGAACTCTGTGTCAACACATAAAATTCAATCACTTACTTTTGCGCCTTGCACAGTATATCGGACCTTGCTTGTCGAAAGTAAGCCTAGGAAAACTAGGTAATTGATTAGTAGGTGCAAAATCTTGCCCAAAATCAGAAAACAGGGAGCCGCAGCAGCAAAGGGAGGCGTGGCCATGCCTTAGGCCAACTGGCGCCACTTTCCATTGGCCACGCCCCATCCTAAACCATCCCTATTTCCCTCGACCAATCAGGTTTCCTCAAACTAGTCAAGCGCACATAAGTTATGGTTGGGTCCTTACTTACCGGCCTCACTTCCCATCGACCAATCAGGTTGCTCTAAAGCCGCCACACTCACACCATAAGTGTGGCCACACCCACACTTGGCTGGCCCCTCTCCTTCTTACCGACCAATCAGGTCACTTTAAAATGCGCCACGATCACTAGAGGTGTAGCCGCGCCTTATGTTTGGCCGACCCCTTTTCTTGACCAATCAAGTCGCTCTAAACTCGCCATTGTACATTAAAGTTCAAACGCACCTTGTCGCGCCGCCATACTAACTGGAAACCCAAACACGCTCTGCCACAACAACATTGGCATGCCAATATGCCACCCTGCCGGAGTAACATGCCAACATGCCACTCTGCCGCAGTAACATGCCAATGTGCCACAAATGATGCCACTACGTGCTAATCCACTTTTTGTTCGTGGCCAATGCCATAACGGACTCCAATTAGGATTTCATGATCAAAACAAGACTTTTGCTTCAGTAGCATTAGCCGAGACCCTAATTTTGGTCATATTCTACAACATGCCACGAGCCAATTTAACCTTGGCCACGCCGCCAAGCCCTAACTTTGGCCACGACGTCAAATCCTAGCCTTGGCCACGCCGCCAAGCCCTAACTTTGTCCACGGCGCCAAATCCTAGCCTTGGCCACGCTGTCAAGACCTAACTTTGGCCACGACGCTATGCCGAAGTCATGCCGCACGTGCTAAATTGGGTTGCGATGCGCCAAACCCTAATTTAGATAAAAGATGCCATGCCAACTGAGTCCAGCGACTCTCCTAAGGCCTCAATATTAACTTAGCAACAGGGCCAATGTTTCCAGATCCATATTCGGGTCTAACACCAATATGCCAAAACAGCTGCCACGGCTACGCCACTGGCTTGCCGCTATGCCATGGCTCCGCCAGGCGCCACTATGCCAATGGCGCGACTTCGGTATGCAAACAAGATGCGGTCATAATCAATGGCCATCCTTCCTCATGAGATGCAATCTCGGCCATCCAAGTTCGCCATCGAACTGACAGACTTGTGGAAAGTTTCAGGCGACCAGCTGCCTAAATCTAGTGGCCATGGCTACGCCAGGCACCACTTTTACCACCGTGCCACTGACACGCACGAGCCATGCCAACCGTGCCACATTGCCACTGGCGTGCACCAAAATGCCACTACGCCATTATCAGGCGCCAACACAAGGTAGCCATAAACAATGGCTACCCTCCTTCATGAAATGCAATCTCAGTCGTCGAAGTTTTCCACCGAACTGACAAACCTTTGGAAAGTTTTAGGCGACCATCCAAAACGAGCCTAATAGCATTACATGCTATTTTCCTGCAGTAAGTCCCTTGAATTTGACTTGCCACACGTAGCAAAGTGCTACATGTTTTCCACGAGAACACTAGAGACATCAAACATGTCACAAATTGGGGGATGCTCATCAGGGTATTGGTCTGGCGGTTTACAGCGTGCGGCGTGCAATGCGCCCGTTACAAGAAAGTGTCATGAAGCGGGACAATTAGTGGTGGTGAAAAGTAACGGTGTAAACGAATTCACTTCCTTCATCATGGAAGCATAATGTCTGACGGTTACACGTTACTCTATTTTTCCAACACTCAATCGTTTCCACTTCCTATGAGACCATGATACGTTTCAATATGACTTGTATAAATATTCTTCACCTATTTCCACCAAAGAACAAGTTTTTTGGGTCGGCAAAAACATAGTATCCAGAAATCACCAAGAACTGATAGCTTTTCACTCTGCAAGCCAGTTCCACTTTCTGATACAAGTCATAAAACAAACCACATCTTCAGAATTAACCATTCTGGTCTCAACACTCTCTTCGCTTCCCTCCCTAAGACCAACCCTTCTCCTTCACTTTGTGACCGAAGCAAGCCTGGAATGGCCATTTCTTGGTTTAGGCCAGGATTGTACAGATTGATCTCTCGAATCAAAAGTACTCCCATGTAGTGCATTGTTTAGGGTTTAGATTCATTTCTCATCCACACACCCAAAATTACCAAAACCATCAGAAACAATTTTCACCCACAAACAATTGGCGACCACAGTGGGAGGTTAAATTTCTCGGTTGCAACTCCAATTTCCAGAAGATGGTCGGTCTTAGAACTGAGTCCATGATCCCAAACTCCACTCAGACTCCGACGAATGGCGATGTCTCTTCTCCCAACACGGCACTTCATGGCGCATCCAATGAAGAAATTCCGAGGTTGGCCGAATTGACACGGGTTCAGGAGATCCACACAAGGAACATGAACTTGATGAAAGAGACGATAAACATCATACTCAACTTTCTTATCAGATTTACATCATATTTGAGTGGTTCACCCGCCCCGTAGATTCCAGCACTGGGGACTGACGTCCCGGATGATCGTTTTCAGGTCAACAACTTCACGAACAATCAAAAACCGGTGAACCAAGAAGCAGCCGAGTTGGTGGAAAGTTTATGTGAACTTATGCACCTTTCAAAGGACCAGCGAGCGGAGACATTTACTGCGATTAATCAAATAACCCTAGACATGTGTTTGGTTCCTTTAAGCTCGGAGACTCCAAGAATATCAGATATATCCATCAACAATGTTACATTTACTAAAGACGACATGATGGCAGAAGAAGGACATAACCGGGCCCTACACGTCACTTCTCACATCAAGGAGTCAGAGTTCAAAAAGGCACTCATCGTCACGGGGGCGTCCTCCAATGTTATTACTCTCAAAACGCTCAGAACAGCCAAGGTGCAGCCAAGCAAAATTATACGGCAGCCTACCATGATGACATATTTCGAAGGCAACCAAACCAGCACGTATGGATACATCAACCTGAATCTGTCAGTAGGACCAATCCAGTCGAAGATAAAGTTCGGGGTAATCGAAAAGGAGCCAGACTACCACATGATACTGGGAAGACCGTGGCTCCACGATAACAGGGTCGTTCCTTCAACATATCACCAGTGCCTAAAGACCATGTTGAATGAAGAAGTTATTCGCATTCCCGCATCATCATCTCCTTATGCACCAATTTGTGGTATGGAGATGTTCGAACCGAAAGAAAATACGCGGGACTCGTCAGGCAAATTTCACTGCACTCCACCCCCGACATGGACATCAATCGAAGAAGAGGACAGGCTCGCATCGTTGCACAAAGAGACCCAATATCGTGCAATTCCTCCAAAAGAAAAGCACGCCAATTTCCCCTTATCGAACGGAAGTATGGCTCGTACTCATACCAAGCGGGAGCGGGCTTTTATTGCAAGCCGTGACGAAAAAGGGAAAATCATATATCGGCGCCGCTGTTAGCAATTAGCAAGGGAGACTATCACCCAGTCTCTCCTCCCAATGGAATGCAATCACAAAAGCGAGCCACAAGAGGAGGTGTCGGATGCACCACGACAACTACAGGACATAACCAACTCCACCAAAGATGAACTCGAAGTTGTCAACATCGGAAGTGAGGAATCTCCACGGCCTGTCTCCATCAGCTCAACTCTACGTGCCGATGAACGTGCAAAACTGGTGGACCTTGTCAAGGAATATCAAGATGTATTCGCGTGGACGTACGAGAAAATGCCTGGCTTGGATGAGAAACTGGTCACTCGTCATCTACATATAATACCCGGATCCAAACCGGTCCAACAATCTCCAAGACAGTTCAGACACGATGTTGAAGAACAGATCAAGTCGGAAATTCAAAAATTACTAGTTGTTGGTTTCATCAAACCCATTCACCATCCCACCTGGTTGGCCAATGTGGTTCCAGTAAATAAGAAGAGCGGCCAAATCAGGTGTTGTGTTGATTTTAGGGATCTGAACAAATTCTGCCCCAAGGATGATTTTCCTCTCCCTAACATTAATATGCTTGTAGACACCACCAGTGGTCACGGCATGTTCTCTTTCATAGACGGGTACACCGGATACAATCAAATAAAGATGTACGAGCATGACACAAGTAAGACAGGTTTTCAAATTCCTCTCGGAAACTTTTACTATACCGTGATGCCTTTCGGTTTGAAAAATGCTGGCGCCACCTACCAACGCGCCATGACCGCAATTTTCCATGATATGATGCATAAGTAAGTTGAAGACTACATGGATGACATTGTGGTTAAATCAAAAACCCGGGCGGCCCATACAGAGGTTCTGCGACAGGTGTTTGAAAGGTGTCGTGAATACAAACTAAAGATGAATCCTTTGAAGTGTGCCTTTAGCATCTCTTCGGGAAAATTTCTAGGTTTCCAGGTGACCGCGAGGGAATCAAAGTTGACCCAGCCAAAACCAAAGCCATCCTCACGATGCCATCTCCACAAAATGTGAAAGAACTCCAGAGCTTCATGGGTAAAGTAAACTACATCCGGCGTTTTATACCGGGTTTAGCTTAACTTGTTGCTTCATTCACCCCCTTGCTGAAGAAATGGGCAAGTTTTGTTTGGACAACGCTACAACAAGAGGCTTTTCGGAAGATTCAACAGATACTTTCATCCCTAGTCGTCATGAAATCTCATGTACAAGGAAGACCGTTGTGCCTCTACACTGCTTTTAGTGATACGGCTGTCAGGGCTCTTCTCGCCCAAGAAGATGATGAAGAAATTGAGCACCCTATATACTACTTCAGTCGGACTTTGAGGTATTTTGAACTTAGATACTCTAAGGCAGAAAAAGCGTGCCTAGCTATGATTCACTCCATTCAGAAGTTTAGGCATTATCTGCTCTCAAACAAAGTGGTGTTGATATCTAAGTCCGATCCCGTGAAGTATTGCTTTCAAAACCGGCCCTGATAGGAAGGCCATCCAAATATCAGAGCTTGATATAACATTTTCTCCCCCCCAAGAGCTATCAAATGACAAGCGGTCACAGATTTACTAGCGGCTTTCCCAGGAGAGGGTGCCACAGTACTGCACGAAGACCTTCTTGGAGAATTTCCGGAAATCTCTTTAGTCAAAGAAGAATCGTGGCTACTGTTTTTCGATGGCTTCGCCACCCCTAGCAATAATACTAGAGGAGCGGGCGTGGTTCTAGTATCCCCAACCGGTGAAGTTTTCTCACATTCCTTCAAGCTATACTTTCATTGCACCAATAATTAAGCGGAATATGAATCCTTTCTCATAGGATTGTCATTAGCCAAGCAAGCTGGAGCCACGCGTCTGGAAATAAGGGGAGATTCTAAATTACTGGTTAACCAGATGAATGGCATATACGCACTGAAAGAGGTGACACTGGCCCTGTATAGATCCGAGGCACAAAAGCTGCTAAATTACTTCGCTGATGCAACCATAACACATGTTGGCCGTAACAACAACAGACATGCTGATTGCCTAGCCACATTAGCATCGAAGCTGCAGTTCGAAGGATTGGAAGAAACCTGACGGTGAAAAGACGAACCATGGCATCAACATGGATTTCACAATATAAGGAGACTGAAACCAGCGACTGGAGAACACCGATTATTCAAGAACTTAACAGCTCGCTTTCCGAAGGAAAGGTCAGTCTCAAAACCTTACAAAAATTCTTCATGCTTCACGGGATGTTGTACCACCGGAACCCATATGGTTCCCTGTCAATATGCCTCAGAGATGCAGAGGCACAGCAGCAGCTTAACCATATTCATAGCGAAATTTGTAGGCAAACGTTGGTTGTAACACTTTATCGTCTTCTGCAACGCCTTGGTTACTACTGCCCAGAAATGGAGGCTCAATCTCGATTGCTCAAAGGATCTTGCTCCAATTTTCAAGCACCGCTGCATCGATTGAAATTTTTCAATGTTGACGATGCTGAGGACTGGCAAAATATGTACATCAGTTATCTTCGCGACGGCGTGCTCCCTACCAGCAAGAAAGACGCAACCAAGGTGAAGCAAAGATCCAAGAGATTCATACTCCATGAAGGAATCCTGTATCGAAAAAGTTTTCGAGGAGATTTGTTACGATTCCTGGGCGAGGCAGAAATCTCAATAATGTTGAAAGAAATGCACAAAGGCGAGCACCAAGGAAAAAGAAAGTTGTTTCTACAAATACACGAGCGGTACTACTGGCGGACCATGGAGGATGATGCGACTTCTTTTGTTCAAAGATGCCACAAATGTCAAATCCATGGAAATCTTGTCCACACACTCTCTACTCCCCTGCATTCGGTAAGCAGTCCGTGGCCGTTTTATAGCTGGGGACTCGACATCATTGGGAATATCAACCCGCCATCGTCGAAACAACATGAGTATATAATAACCGCAACGGAATATTTTACCAAAAGGTTCGAAGACATCCCTCTACGAGGAACCACTGGAGCCACAATTGCAGCGTTCATTAAGGAATATATCATTTGTCGTTTCGGCGTGCCTAAACACATCATCACCGACAACGGAACTCTTTTCGCCAACAGGCAAGTACGGGAGTTACTTGAAGAATATGGAACTAAACAAGTCTTCTCCACCATTTACTACCCCCAAGGGAATGGGAAGGCCGAAAGCACCAACAAAAATCTAATTCGAATCCTTAGCCGGACAGTGCACGATAACCCTCGGACATGGCACAGACAACTGTCATTGGCGCTTTGGGCATACCGGACATCGCCAAGGAGCTCTACTGGTGCCTCTCCTTATTCTCTCGTCTACGACGCAGACTCCATTCTCCCAACGGAAATTAAAATCCCATCGGCTAGGATTGCCAAGGAAAGTGAAGTCCAATGGAATGAAGTCGAAGCATCGAATGCCAGGGTAGCGGAGCTAGACACTTTGGATTCTAGAAGAGCTAAAGCGGAAGATCACGCGCAAGCATACATAAATAGAATTTCCCGAGCATATGACAAATCTATGAAACCTCGAGTTTTTCAAGTAGGGGATATAGTGTTGAAGACCACCAAACACATCCAACAAGACATGTCCGCACCAAAATTCTCCCCAAAATGGGAAGGGCCTTATGTGGTCACCAAAGCGTATAACAGTGGATACTACAAGGTCATCAAGGAAGATGGAGGCAAATTGGAAACAGTCATCAATGGAAAATGGCTCAAGGAATAATACGTTTAACCGTTACCCCACCCCTCACCATCTTTTAGAACGGCTAGCCAGGCATTTTTCTGTTTCCTTCACATCCCAGTTATCAAATTTCATTCAGTTAAAACACATTAATGAAAATTATCTTATTTCTCCAAAACCAATACACAAAAAAAAATATCCGAGACCCAAAAGTAAAACCAGGTGTCTCACAACTACATGACTCAGAAAATCTCATCCAATAGATCATAGTTCCTTAAAAGCATCATCTTCAACTTGTTTTGATATCTTTCAGTCCTACTCTTCAAGTTCTGGATTTCCTTTTTCACCTTTTGGGATTCCACGGTCAGAGCCTTCTCCTCTTCCAAAATGGCATTTGTGGCAGGAACGACGTTGGAAAGGATACCGGCTCTATCAACCTTCACAATGTCAAGGCGATGCCGCAGCCAACTTACGTTAAACTCAAGGGATTCACAGGTAGACACCATGTTTTCCCACTTTTCAATAGTTGATTCCGTGACATCGCGGATGGATGTGCCTTCCATTTCAACAATCATGGGCAGGAGACAGTTCACCGTGGTAACCAAAGAAGACGAGCAATGGTTTACCATGTTCCTGGTGGCAATATGGCCATATCTTACCCATATTTTCGTGTACAGAGTCACGGACTCCTTTCGCAGTAGGAATTACCAACGTTTCGGTAGCTAGAAGATAAACACCTCATGCGGATTTCGAATGACAAACCTGCATTGGGATATTCATGGAAAGAAATACCCAAATCAGCATTTTCCAGATCTGCAGCGGTTGGTGTGCTCGGATTCGAAGGAAGGGGGTGTTCAGGTCATCATCATCGACAACGGTCACACATGTTCCAGATGAATATCTCTCTACAAAAGAAACTCTCTCTTTCTCACTCGCTGGTGGTAACAAACAAATATCTATTGGTCCGTAAAAAACGTACATGTATGATCTTCTTAACTCGGATGACCCGGACGGGGGAGTTGTCGCCAGAATCAGGTATTTGTCCACACGGAGAAAATAAGAGAGAAGGAATGTTATGGGAAAAGAAGATTCATCATTTCGAAAATTAAGAGATGGTTAAAGAATACTCTAGATACAAGCCTGCGTTTGACTGAAGAATCTAGCTGACTCGAAGATGATTCGCTTCTGCTCGACGTGATGAAGGAAATATGAATTCAACAGATAAAGTCTTTGTTTTGAACTAAGAAGGACAACCTGATTGCACTAGCATATATACTGTAGAAACCCTAAAGAGAAACGGATGTTGAGCAAACACAACGAACTTACACGATGGCCGAAAAATCAGCCTCAACCAGATGAAGTCTCTTGTCGAAACCCTAATGAGGATCGGGAGAAAACGGTCAGATAGCCAAAGGAGCATCACCTTCACCGCTCGAAGCAGCGCCATGACTTCAGCACTCCGTGATCAAAGCCGTGTTATCTCCATTCATCCTGTGACCTAGCCGACTCCATCCTCACTATTCGGTAGACAAAGTTCCAAGTGTTTCTCCCACCATTCCACGGACTGAAGCCAGTTTCCACCATTCCGCAGACTGAAGCCAGTTTCCATCGTTCCATGGACTGAAACCAGGCGCCATCCACCTTTCCGTAACCAGCAACGCCACTGACCTAGCCATCCAAAGCAGTGCCATCTCCACCATCCAAGGAAGCGCCATCTTAGTCGTTCAAAGCAGCGCTATCTCCACCAGCCAAGGAAGCGCCATCTCTGCTTCTCCGCGGATCTAGCCAGCAGCACCATTCTATGGATGTAGCCAAGCAAGCAGCGCCATCCATCATTCAAAGCCAATAGTGCCATCTATCTTTCCTAACCAGCCAGCGCCCGTTCCGAGGACCAAGTTGCAGTGCCATCTCCGCCGATCAGTAGCCAAAGTTGCAGCGCTGATGCCAACACCCCATGGCCAAGCAAAATTTATGCAAAGCCGCCAATGCAAGGATCACGGATTCCTCATGCCTTCCGCCAAAGGTTAGGCGAATTTCCTTGGAAATCTCTTCAGGTCTTGCCCTTTCACTCTTGCCTGTCACCATCTCATGCTTACCCCGCAAAAATGCCGTTGTTACGTGCTAAGTAGGGGACTTAATGTTGATGGTGGTTTTTAGCTTAGGGTTAAAATTGTAAAACCTTGCATCTGATGTGACGTCACTCTATAAGGAAACAGATCCATGAGTGTTAACCTCTCTGCTGACATATTTATTGAGCCATTAAATATATTTACATGAAATTTATCCAGACTGGCGCATGTCCATCCCATGTTTTGTAAATTTCGGCGCCTTGCCTATATTCACTTAATATAAGTTTCTTCGAATGCTTTTTATGTTATGTTCCCCGGATGAACCCTTAATGTTGATATGGCATGACAATTTGTGTTCACTCGCAACAGAGTAGCACGAATTTCCAAATATCAAGGATAAGGTCTTTGCATGAGGTATTCAATCAGAAAGCATGCTGCTCTCTGGATATGAACTTAAAGAACTCTGTGTCAACACATAAAATTCAATCAATTACTTTTACGCCTTGCGTAGTATACCGGACCTTGCTTGTCGAAAGTAAGCCTAGGAAAACTAAGTAATTAATCCGCCATGGATTAGTAGGTGAAAAATCTTTCCCAGAATCAGAAAACAAGGAGCCGCAACAGCAAAGGGGGGTGTGGCCATGCCTTAGGCCAACTGGCTCCACTTGCCATTGGCCACGCCCCATCCTAAACCGACCCTATTTCCCTCGACCAATCAGGTCGCCTCAAACTAGCCACGCGCACATAAGTTATGGTCGGGCCCTTACTTTTCAGACCCATTTCCCATCGACCAATCAAGTTGCTCTAAAGCAGCCACACTCACACCAGAAGTGTGTCCACGCCCACGCTTGGTCGTCCTCTCTCCTTCCTACCGACGAATCAGGTCACTTTAAAATGCGCCACGAGCACTAGAGGTGTAGCCGCGCCTTATGTTTGGGCGGCCCATTTTCTTGACCAATCAAGTCGCTCTAAACTCGCCACTATATATTAGAGGCCAAACACACCCTACCGCGCCTCCATACTAACTGGAAACCCAAACGCTCTGCCAAAACAACATTGGCATGCCAACATGCCACCCTGCCGCAGTAACATGCCAACATGCCACTCTTCCGCAGTAACATGCCAATGTGCCACAAATGACGCCATTACATGATAATCCACTTTATGTTCGTGGACAATGCCATAACGGACTCCAATTAGGATTTCATGATCAAAAAAAGAATTTTTCTTCAGTAGCATTAGTCGAAACCCTAATTTTGGTCATAGTACACAACATGCCACTGGACAATTTAACCTTTGCCACGCCAAGCCCAAACTTTGGCCATTGGCGCCAAATCCTAGCCTTGGCCACGTCGCCAAGACCTAAATTTGGCCACGACGCCAAATCCTAGCCTTGGCCACGACGCCAAATTCAAGCCTTGGCCACGCCGCCAAGCCCTAACTTTGGCTACGACGCCAAATCCTAGCCTTGGTCACGCCGCCAAGCACTAACTTTGGCCACGACGCCAAATCCTAGCCTTGGCCACGCTGTCAAACCTAACTTTGGCCACGACGCCATGTCGCAGTCATGCCGCACGTGCTAAATTGGGTTGCGATGCGCCAAACCCGAATTTAGCCAAAAGTTGCCATGCCAACTGAGTCCAGTGACTCTCCTAAGGCCTCAATATTGACTTAGCAACATGGCCAATGTTGCCAGAGCCATATTCGGGTCTAATACCAATATGGCAAAACAGTTGCCACGGCTACGCCACTGGCATGCCGCTATGCCATGGCTCCGCCAGGCGCCATTATGCCAATGGCGCCACTTCGCTATGCAAACAGTATGCGGCCATAATCAATGGTCATCCTTCCTCATGTGATGCAATCTCGGCCATCAAAGTTCGCCACCGAACTGACAGACTTGTGACAAGTTTCAGGCGACCAACTGCCTAAATCTAGTGGCCATGGCTACGCCAGGAACCACTTGCACCACCGTGCCACTGGCATGCACGAGCCATGCCAACCGTGCCACATTGCTACTGGCATGCACCAAAACGCCACTGCGCCATTATCAGGCGCCAACACAAGGTATCCATAATCGACGGCTACCCTCCTTCATGAGATGCGATCTCAGCATCGAAGTTCGCCACCGAACTGACAAAACTGTGGCAAGTTTTAGGCGACCATCCAAGACGAGCCTAATAGCATTACATGATTTTTCCTACGGTAAGTCCCTTGACTTTGACTTGGCACACGTAGCAAAGTGCTACATGTTTTCCACGAAAACACTTGAAACATCAAACATGTCACAAACTGGGGGATGCTCATCAGGGAATTGGTCTGGCGGTTTACATCGTGCGACGTGCAATGCGCCCGTTACAAGAAAGTGTCATGAAGCGGGACAATTAGTGGTGGTGAAAACTAACGGTGTAAACGAATTCACTTCCTTCATCATGGAAGCATAATGTTTGACGGTTACACACATTCACTTCCTTCATCATGGAAGCATAATATCTAACGGTTACACGTTACTCTATTTTTCCACCACTCAATCGTTTCCACTTCCTACGAGACCAGGATACGTTTCAATATGACTTGTATAAATAGGCTTCACCTAATTCCACCAAAGAACAAGTTTTTTGGGTCGGAAACCACATAGTATCCAGAAATCACCAAGAACTGATAGCTTTTCACTCTGCAAGCCAGTTCCATTTTCTGATACAAGTCATAAAACAAACCATATCTTCAGAATTAACCATTCTGGTTTCAACACTCTCTTCGCTTCCCTCCCTAAGACCAATCCTTGTCCTTCACTTTGTGACCAAAGCAAGCCTGGAACGACCATTTCTTGGTTTAGGCCAGGATTGTACAGATTGATCTCTCGAATCAAAAGTACTCCCGTGCAGTGCATTGTTTAGGGTTTAGATTCGTTTCTCATCCACACACCCAAAATTACCAAAACCAGCAGAAACAGTTTTCACCCACAAACAAGGTGTAAGTCTCTACACGGTCCCTTTGCCTGTAATATCTTCAATGCTTTAGAGACTTCCAAGGTGTGCCCTGCAATAGTTCCGTCATCCAAATATCAGGCGTGAAAGAGAGAGAACATTGAGATGCAATCAATTCTGCAACATGCTATAGAGCAAGAGCAAACAATAATGGACCAAGGGGGCCACCTTGTTGGACCCCCTGCGATGAGGAAAGAGCAGAGTCATTGTAGTAAAGCTTAGCCGGGGTTGAATAACAAAATTCAACCCATTTTGAGATGCTGGGGCAATGAGCTCGTACTTCCCTAATCAAAGTTGACATGTCGACCATGTTGAATGCGTTGGAGAAATCAGTCAATAGCATTGTCATACTAGAATCATGGCCTTTAAACTCCAGTAACTTGTTTGCTGCGTGCATAATTCCTTCGCTGCCACTTGGAATGCCAACTCCAAACTGAAGAATGCCTAAATATTCTGCCATATCCTTGCAAACTGAAGCGGTTGCGAGTTTTGAGCAAAGCCTTTGCCAAATGGTCCCTACAACAATTGGCTGTAAGCATCCTCCAGATTTAATTAGAGGGGTTAGGGGCGCACTCGCAACGTATTCTCCAAGCATAGCAGGGCACTTACCGTCCATCCAAAAGTTGACAACTCCAACGATAGAGTGTAACAATTCATCTGCAATAGCAGTGGCAGGGACGCTCATGGCATAAAGTAAGTGTTGCGCTCTGAGGCCATCTCTTCCACAGGAGGTGCCCTTGGGGAAGCTTTTAATAGACGACTTAACATGCGGCACATCAACTGACAGTGCATCTACTGGGATAATCTATGTAGGGATCACCGGAGGTCTTGCGTATGGGTGTTTAAGTTGTAACTCGTGTAGTGTAGCAGGGGTTGACGGTGCAACTCCAGTGGATTGAAGAATGCGTATGGCCGCAGAGTAATGACCATAACTTATTTTACGCCTACAAGCCTCAATCTTGGTGTCCTTTTCCCTCTGGTTATTAGATGACTGTATTCTGGTTGGTGGCTTGGAAAGCTGAAGCAAATGTTGGGTCAAATAATAACAGCCATGGGGTTCATTCCATCTGACAAGCACCCGGTTAATAGATGCATTTTGTAGTTTTTTACGTGTGCCAGACCGTTCTGATAAAGCGGGGGCCTAACAACCACACCCAACAATTCGATTAGCAATCTGTATGGACAAACTCCAATATACTTTTTATGAGAATCAACTAGACAGTTAGACTCAATCAATAAAAAGATATATCAAAGAGTTTGTATCTCAATCTCTCAATTTGATCTTACTCAAGCAAACTGCGAGTCTCGATTAAAGAGAGATAAACTTGGACGGTACCAAAGACCAATATCCAATGATCAATCAATATCAATCAACAACCATTAGGTTGGACTCTCAAGTTGATTGATCTAAACGCATAACCTGTATTATTTCAATTATATAACAAATACAATGCGGAAAATAAATAACACAAACACCAGAAGTTTTGTTAACGAAGAAACCGAAAATGCAGAAAAACCTCGGGACCTAGTCTATATTGAATACATATTGTATTAAGCCGCTACAGACACTAGTCTACTCCAAGCTAATTTCGGACTGGACTGTAGTTGAACCGTAATCAGTCTCCCACTGATCCAAGGTACAGTTGCACCCCTACGCCTCTGATCCCAGCAGGATACTGCGCACTTGATTCCCTTAGCTGATCTCACCCACAACTAAGAGTTGCTACGACCCAAAATCGCAGGCTTTGACAATAAACAAATCAGTCTCACACAGACAATTCTATCAAAGGATCAATCTGTCTCCCACAGAAAAACCCTAAAGTTTTTGTTTCGTCTTTTGATATAAAATCAAGGTGAACAGAAACCAATTGATAATCCGGTCTTATATTCCCGAAGAACAGCCTAGATTAATCAATCACCTCACAACAATCTTAATCGTATGGTAGCGAAACAAGATGTCGTGGAATCACAAACGATGAGACGAAGATGTTTGTGATTACTTTTTATATCTTGCCTATCGAAGAGGTTAATATCAAGCCAATCAATCTGATTGTACTCGTACGACAGAAGATGCAAGATCAGATCACACAACTACGATAAAAGTAGTATCGGTCTGGATTCACAATCCCAATGAAGTCTTTAAGTCGTTAATATGGTTTTAGAAGAAGAAAACCAAAGGTTAAAAGAGAAACGACTCTAGCACGCAAACTAGTATCACACATAAGGTGTGGGGATTAGTTTGTAGAGTTGCTAGATGTCCCCTTATATAGTCTTTCAAATCAGGGTTTCGCCTTGCTCACAAAGCAAACACTATCCACCGTTAGATGAAAACCTGATTTAGATTCAGACTACTATATCTTAACCGTTAGATCGAAATCTTAGCTTGTTAGACACAAATGAAGTGCACGCTTCTAGGTTTGTTAACCGTACCCCAAACGTGTGCATTGTTGGTTCAACAATAGTCAACCAAAAGGTTAGCCATTTGAGCATTTCATACCAACCATTTTCTTCTTCAGCATAACTAGTTCAAATGACTCATATGAACTAGTTAGAGAGTTGTTCAATTGCAAGGAAATCTCATGTATTACACAAGACACAATTGAAGCAACGATGATTTGATTCACATGAATCGGTTCATGAACTTTATAGCCACGGTTTGCAAAAGCATTCCTTGGTCTTTATAAGTTTAAGTTCATAAATTATCTTCAGATATATAACCTTTCTCAAGTTCGCATACTAGGTTCGCGGACTTAAGGTACTGGATAGAGTTTACAAACTCTAGCAGAAATTCTCGGGTTCGAGAACTTTGCCAGTTTGTGGACTGGGTTCGCGGACTTGGATCACGCATGCAGTTTGTTAACTCCGGTCGGGTTTGAGAACTTCGGCACTTCGCGGACTTGGCTACTAGCCATTCTTCCAGTATAGGACTTATGCACATATGTGTTTCCACAAAATACTTATGTCCATTATTGTTTATGTAATCTAAACTCTCATTCCAATAATTGAAACATTCTTAGAGGACGTTATATAGTTGTTACACTATTTCTCGTCAAAGCAATTTTCAAGATGACTGAAACATATCATGACTTGCGTCACTCGGTAAAGAAAAACATGGTCAAATCGAAACGCTTACCAACACATATTTCGAGATATAGATAGGCGAGGTATACTCGGCTCGAAATACCAAATATGTATAATCTAAGTCTATATATATAGCATACGACTTTTGTCTTAAGAAGTAGGAGATAGAATAAATAGACTTTTGAGTGACTGATAAGTTCAAGTATTCACATACCTTTTTGTTGAGAAGTTCCACCGGTTCCTTAAGTAGTTCTTCCTCTTATATGATGAATCGCCATGAAGTCCTTGAGCTCAACTACACTTACTATCCTAGTCCGAGACTTAGCTATAATAGACTAGAAATCAAGACTTATAGTTTTGATCACTAAAATTGACAAACATGCTTGATATAGTAACGCATGCGAGTTCGACCGAGCAGTGCTCTAACACGTTCTTCAACGGAACACTTTGGCACGTAGAGATTCAGGGTGCAGGAAGGTAGAAGGAGAAGCTTCCAAGTTTGTGGGTTTAGTAATAACATCATCTAGAGAAGATTTAAGGGCACGAGCAAATTGTAACCTACACGGTGGTGGGATACTTACGATGGTAGTGCTTCTTCTTTGAAAAATCGTGTCGAGTATCTCAACTGTAATATTGAATGCTTCATCGGTAACCACAGGTGAAGGGTGGGTACTAGATGAAGATGCACCAACAGTGCCCTGAGGTTTCACTACTCCATGGATGAGAAAGTCTGAATGAGAACCATTTAGAGGGCCAGCAATGACTTCAGAAGCGTGAGATTTAGATGTGCAGGGTATCTTCCAAGCATGAATGCGTAAGCACTTAATACATAGACACATCTCCATGTCAGTAAGAACCCTCTCCCAGGTAACGAAGCAATCAACGTTGTTCCGTATCCTTTCTCTGCAGATCTCTTTGTACCTATCCGTTCGGAAGTGTCTCTTAGATATGTGCCGGTAAAGCGCGCCTTTAGCATAGCCTCTGCCATTAACACCACTCTGGCGACCATCATAGGATTTAAAGGGGCAATGAAGTTTGTCCCCTTGTGAAGATGGGATGGAAGGATTCTGGGAAGATGGTGTAGATTGGGACAGAGCCTCGGTATCTGTTTCATGGGGAACTAAGGATTGAGAAGTAGACGATCTTCTTCTTCTCGTTCTAGGCATGGTTTTCCAGGAAATATGAAACTGTAACCGCAAAAAAACTGAAATATGATCGTGAAAAGGTGGAAAACTATGACTCGTGAATTGCATTACTGAGTGTAAGAATAACAATTACGGTAGGAAAGGAGAGTACAATAAAGATTTGTTAAAAACGCGGTGAAATTGGAGGATCAAATTCTGGTTTTCAAGTCGCCAGAAAAATCGCTTCCAAGTCGCCGGAGACTCTCTCTCCAAGTCGCCTCATATTCTTATTGTCAGGCCCAAAATTATTTTTAGTTTCCGTGAAACCCATAATTATATGAAATTTTGAAAAATGTCTAATTGGCAACTCACTTGCATCCTAATTTTTTAGGGGTATAATTGGCAACTCAACTTGGATATAACATATCTAAAAAACCGCGCCTTGGAATTTAACAAATTTTATATCGTTGGAAATATTTTTAAGAGAGCTACACAACGAGTACAAACAAAAATACTAAATTTGAATTTTTTGCGAAAGAAATCGGAGACGATTGCTCTTTTAAGCAAAATTTTCGAAAATTTGGTACATAATCATTATGCAGCCACCAAAAACGATGCATAACACATTATGCAGACACAACAAAAGATGCATAAAACGTTATGCAACCATATTTTGGTTGATGCATCTATTAATTTATGCATAACATGTTATGCATCCATTTCCTTCGATGCATAAAAGATTGGGCATATTAATTATATGTCCCTACTTTTGACACCCAATAAATATATGCTTATACAACAATAAATATGTCTCTACTTTTTAATAACCTTATCCATTTAAAATTAGTTTCCCTTAATACCCTCACTCATATAATATTTTTCTTTATTTTAAAATGCAACAAGTTTCTTTCTCTACCACTTCACCACCACCACTAGCACCACCACCACCAACATTCAACTACCATTCCACAACCACTGTTCAACAACCACCACTACCAACCTCCACCACCACTAATATTCTACCACCCCTCCTTCACCACCACCATTAAACCACCAGTCCTCTACCACCACCAGTTCGTCGTCGCCACCACCACTAGACCGTTGCCGCCGCCACCGTTACCGTCGTCGCTGCCACCACCACTATTTCAGATATTTTTATATCAACAACAGTAGTTGATCCAAATAAAAATAGAACCAACATTAGAAGTTGATCCAATTTAGGGGATCAACAATGGTAGTTGATCCCCTAAATTGGATCAACAATGAAAGTTGATCCATGTAAATAGAGTGAACTTGGCGTGAGTCGAACACGCATCATCTGACATGGAGTCAGTCATGCTACTACTGCACCACAAGTTCAACATTGGAAGAAATTTACATGATTTAAACTACAAAGCATGATTTAAACTACAAGCATGATTGTACTTATCCAAGGAAATATTTTCAACAATAGGAGTTGAAAGGATCAACAACAGTAGTTGATCCCATAAAAAATTGGGTCAACAACAGAAGTTGATCCCATAGATGGATCAACAACCATAGTTGATCCCATAAAAAATTGGGTTAACAACAGGAGTTGATCCCATAAAATGGATCAACAACAACAATTAATCCCATAAAAACATAAACACCATTCAAAGCAACATTTATCACTGCTCTAACATCCACCACCACTGCCGCAAAACACAAACAACCACCACTACAACTTTACCCTCCACCACCATCAAAAACATCCAACACAAATACAAGTATAATACTGTCATTACCACCAACCTAAAAAAAGGCGTCAACAACAGTAGTTGATCCCATTTAGAGGATCAACAACAGTAGTTGATCCAATAAAAATTGGGTCAACAATAGAAGTTGATCCAATAAACGGGATCAACAACAGTAGTTGATCCACTAAAAATTGAAGTAATTAGGTTACTGAAAGGACAATTGCTATACCTGGAACACCATCAACATATTGAACTCGATCTCGAACACAGATTCAAACCTCCATTAAAATAACACCAATAGTTCCCATCACCAACTGTGACCCAAATCAAACAGAAACTTCATCTTCTTTGCTAATCTAACTCGATCTCAATCTTAATTTCATCTTAGGAACCCTAATTTCACATTCCGTTCTTCAATCTCTCAGTTTAGATTTCACAACAGCAGAACATATTAACCTTAATAGATCTGTAGATAGCGGTTGCGGAGGTAACAGAGGTGATGGTGCTGGTTTTGGTGGAGGAACTCGAGATTTTTCGTTATGGAAGTAGATGGAGATGGTGATAGTGCCGACGGAGATGGTGGTGGTGGGTTTGGTTTGATTATCAACTGAAGATCTCTCTCTCAATCTCGCATCTCTGTTGAATCTCTTTTTCTGACTCTGAAATGGTGGTGGCGGTGCTGGTTATGATATTGACGGCGGAAATAGCGTTGGCGGTGATGGTGGTGGGATCGATGATGAAGACAGTGGTGGTGGCGTTGTCTGGAAAGAGAGAACAAATAATAGTTTTGGATCTGGAATGAAAGGGAATATATTGATATTCGATAGACATTGGAAGAAATAAAAACTTTAATGGACCCCTGATGGGCTTGTGGTTAGAGAGGGATATATTTATTATGTGATAATGATATTTGTGAAGTCCATCAAAACAAGGGACAATAATTTAATTTCCACTAAAAGATTGTGCATTAATTTTTTTTAATTCAGTGCTTGCAAAAATATGGTTGCATAATGCTTTATGCATCCATTTTCTCAACCGCATAACATGTTATGCAGATATTATTGTAGGTGCATGAAAAGTTATGCAACCTTTTTTTTATTGTTGGTTTCGATACTAACAAATAAGTTGATGCATAATGTGTCATGCAACCATTTTCTGGACTGCATAACAAGTTATGCAGCAACTTTTGCAGATGCATAACAGATTATGCAACCATTTTCGTAGTTGCATAACAAAATTATTCAACCAACCATTAGGCCCACACCAACACCAACATCATTTTCTGTCCCTCTCTCAGTTTGGCACCAACTTCACCCTTCATTTTTGCTTCTGCAAAATTATCAAACCACAATTATATAAGAAGTCTCAAGTTTCTTGGAGAGCGAAATACTTTGTATTTGGTTCACCAAAAAAATGATTGCATGGTTATATGGGTATATATATGTGAGAACTAATCCTAACACCACTACTAGTTATGGAGACATAAAATCGTGGTTTTGGATCAAGAAATGTAGCATTGGCAGCGGGACCATGGGGTGGCAAACATGCAGCATCAACCACAATTGGATCATTAAATACATATGACTTCAACATATCAGTAGATGTTGTTTGCACAAAACCAAAGTCCTGGATAAACAAGAAATGATCAGGTTTAGGCTTTAGCAGATAAATACTTGTAATATGTATCATTGTGGTTTCAGTAAATTTTCTCCTGAGACATATCTCAACTTGTTGCCTTATGTTCTCAGAGCAAATTTGAAACCTTTAATCACCCAAAGCAATGAAACTCTTCCTTGCACATCCATTTCCAATAACAATGCTAGATACTTGCGATTTCCGTAGTCATCCTTTGACTACTAATTCCTAAGGCTAACGATTCTTCCCCATTACCCCCAATAATCCCATCTCTGGAGATGTAGTTGTCTAAAAAAAATCCCAATTAGTCATCTCGACAAGATTTTGAGATGGAGAAACTGAACTACAAGAACGATATGTTGTCAATCACCAGTAATTACATCATATCTACTAATACATAAACTCTACTAAAGAGATTTTAAATTAAGGGTTTTAAACGATCAAATCGAATATGCGGAATGGAATCTGAATCAGATCGAACCCTAGAGAAAGAGAAAAAAGCTTACAATCATGGAAGACGATGTTATCACCTCTCTGAGATAAACGAAGAACTGAGAGTATTTACGAAGAAAAAAAAATCAGAATTTTAGAAAATATGGGTTTCGTAGAAATTTTATCCCAAAAAATGGGTGTCGCGCGTGAAGATTTCCGTCCATGGGTTTCATGGTGAAGAAAATTTGAAAAATGGGTCTTGTAGTATTTTTCACTTTTTATTATTATTATTTTATTTATTTT
Organism: Papaver somniferum; assembly: GCF_003573695.1. Classification (NCBI taxonomy): domain Eukaryota; kingdom Viridiplantae; phylum Streptophyta; class Magnoliopsida; order Ranunculales; family Papaveraceae; genus Papaver; species Papaver somniferum. The sequence goes on from NC_039359.1 coordinate 4,363,967, forward strand.
TTGTCGATTGACTACGCTAGAAAAATCAGTGCTGACGAGTTTCCGAGATAGGTCACTAGTCTCGTAACTTAATGACTTTACCACTACAATACATGAATATCTACTAATACACTGAAATCGTAAATCAGTTTTTCATTTGGGGAGTTGAATGCAGGATCAACTTATTAAGGAAGTTACAGTTGGAGGTTCGATTTTGTCGATCTGATTTGTATCACTGTTTTTTAGCACAAAGTCAAGTAAAAATGTATCACATCTTAAATTTAGTTAATCATTCCCAATACAGTAATGATATAATACATCATTCATTCACAATTCATGAAAATACTATTTGTTCAAAGAAAATGAAAAATCTTAAACCATTGGTCAACCCATACTCTCGACTCATCTTTAATCAACTAAAGGTTCCCGATTTTAGGTAAATTCATGATTACCATAACGACTTATACGAATGTTATTATTCCCAATGAGTCAGGGTTGTCAATGGAATCTATCGAAACGGTAACTGTCTCCATCGGTACCGATACCTATAATTTTTATCGGAATTGCGTTACCGGTAATTTCTATCGGAATTCTAATACCGATTATTTCCGACGGAAATCTCAAAATTCTATCTGCTACCATTTCGTTAAGGTTACCGGATATCGGTAACATTACCGATAAATACCATTATCTGAAACAGATTTACATAACTTGTTTTTAAGACCCAAATTCAGTTCAAAATAAGAAGTTTTTAGTTCAAAATCCATGCCAAACATAGAGTAAACCCATGCAAATGTTCCAAATTTGCTTAGTTACATGTTCTTGCAAAAGAAAACACAAAGAAATTAAAAAAAATTGCATCCTTGGACTGAAACATGAGTTTTACCGATACCGATATACAATAATTACCGGTACCGGTAGTTAATCAACCTGTAGGTGCCTCATCCGATACCGTTTCGTTAAGACAATAGTTACCGATAAATTTTCGTTACCGAATTCCGATAACTGTTATGTCGGAAAATTACCTATATGAACTCGGATTATCGGTTACGGAATTCGGAATTCAGTATCTTATTGACAGCCCTACCAATGACACATCAAAAAAAAAACACTCTTAGCATGTATCTAACAATAGACGTGGAAATGTTATTTTGTTCCAACATATAAGCTAAATAACCTAATTATAAATGGATCTATCTTTCTTCTTCTTTTTTTATCCCCGAGAAAGAGGAAGAACTTCTCATTGATACATTGATCAGACATTTAGACCTTCAATAAAATGAAGGTTGGATTAATTACATTGTTCATCCAGAACAGATAGTTTAAGTTGTTTAACAGAGTTCCTAGAGTTTCATCATTCCTGAAAAGGCGAGGGTACCCAAATATACCACAAGCTAAAACTTTTCCTACCTATAAGTTCTTTCTCCGAAAGTGATTGTCTATGGACTGATTCGAGACAATACAACTAATCGGTTCACACTTCGTGTGATCGTCTATAGATACGAGATCGAGACAATGCAACAACAAAGTATGTTTACTTGACACAAAGGTTCGGACTTAACCAAACACAATAGGATTACTTATCAAGTAAATAAGAATTAGCGTTTCTGTAGTTTACTTTAATTATAATAAAAAAATTATAATGCGAAAATATAAAGTAAATGACATAGAAAGATTTTGTTAATGAGGAAACCGCAAATGCAGAAAAACCCCGTGACCTTGTCCAGAATTGAATACTCTCAGGATTAAGCCGCTACACAAAATTACACCTAACTTCGTATAGTTGAGACCAATAAACTAAACATATGGTACACCTAGTTCCGTCTGTATTCCCACGCCTCCAACTTATAAATAAGTCACGTACTTGGAACAATTCCTTTGGTTCGTATTCCAAACAGTAAAGGAACAAAAAATCTGTTTGGTATCAACTCTATTCAACCAAGTGATATGAGTCGGACAAAGTCTCTTCCGTTTATATTAACATAAACTCCTTCGTTAGGTCCTTAGATCTATCTTATGTTCAATTACCTAAGTAATCGTTTAAGATTAAGCCAACTACACTCTTAATCCAAAGAATTGTATTGATGCCGATGTACTCAATTAATCAATCCAATCTACCACAAGGATAAACCAATTATTAATTGGATCCTCTTTTACCAAAACAAGTATTGTGCACACTAAAGATTATAAACCCAGGTCAGATTTTCAATATCTTCTTTGTCTTCAAATCTTCTTAAATCTTCAATAAAAACCTGCACACAATCACTTGAATCTCTTGTGATCAATCACGCACAGAACGAAGTCTGTTAACAATGGATTATCACAAGATCGTCTTTAGAACTAACAACGGTCTACCCTGTCGAAACTCTGAACTAGTTTGAGTGAATCTTATATCATAAGAGAAGATCCTCAAGCATAAACAAACTAGGTGCAATCAGATTTCAACCACCGTTAGTCAATCAAATCAATGAAAACAAAAGATAAACCGCAATTATCTAGTTTCCCACCAACGGTACACGCTAGAGCTTCTCAATCCCAACGAAGACTTTAAACTGAGCGGACATAAGGTATTTCGCCTAATTATGTTACTCTCCTCTCCGAATAGGCGGCTACACCAGTAACAACAACAAAAGAGGAAGTCTGTTGTTACGAAGGATTAGTTTGCTAGAAAGGCAAACTTCAAGTATTTATAAACAAGAAAGTATGGACACCAAGGAATTTCCAAAACCGAAAATATTCTCAAGATATTCATTAAAGCACAAATTCGGTTTCCATAATTCCTGGAAATGCTCTGTCCAAAAATAATGATCGAAATCTCTCAGAAAATCTAATTAGTAAATGCACATTACTAATTCTTATATTTCCCTACAAAATGAAATTAATTATCTTAATTAAAATATTCTTAACTTACTTATGTTTCGATCATGGGATTTTCTTCCTTTAGCTATTAAGGAATAACTTTGAACAATTAAAGAAATAAACATTTATAACACGTGTTCAAAGTATGTCGACATCCTTACTTTGTAAGTTCTCTCTCACACTTACAACCTTGAAACCGATTTGCCACACTTCCAAACAAGTTTAGAATTGGTTCATATGACTTTCAAGAACCATGTGATTGATTAAAAAAACATTCAATTACAATCATGGGTTTAACTGTTCTACCAAAACAAGTTTCGGTTCTACCTCCATGTGAGTATTGTGCATAGTCACACTAGCTTTCCAAAATTCGGTTGACTAGATACTAGGATCGGTTCCCACATACATATGGTATCTAACTTATATGTGTTGCACATGTCCATAGGATCGGTTCCTCTTTGCCTAAAAACGTGTTGCACATGTCCATAGGATCGGTTCCCCTTTCTATTATAAACCTTGTTGCACCTCATACAAGGATCGGTTCCCCTTTGTGATGTACTGCACCTCTTACTAGGATCGGTTCCCATTTCCTATATTTGGTCAGACATAACACAAACCCGATTATACCATCTCAGGTGATTACTTAAGATCGGTTTCACTAATAAAAGTCATACCAATACATAAGTCAGGCCGTTGTGAATAGTTCTACCAAGAACACAAACAAGTTGTGAGCGGTTATACTCAATCAAACATACTGGTTGTTCATAAGATATGCAATGAATAACAAAACCAATAACACCTGACAATTTCCTTTTCGGTTCACAAACAAGTTTATGAACTTACTTCCTTAGAACACATGTAAAACATTGTTCTCTATGATGAAATCCTCACCTCATACCCATACATAATCACAATAGCATTTAAATGATTATGGCGATGTCTTATCTACAAAGTTTAATGGTTAAGCAATAAACCTCGTATTGTATTCCTTAATACTATGTCTATCTAGAGTTCAAATATGCTTCACAGTTATGTTTTCAATATGCACGACTTGAAATTTATGTTAGGGAATGAAACATTTCAAGTCAAATATCACTAAACTCAAGTGGAAGGATGATTGTTGTCGTTGTAGCCCCTTGCTTCTTCACATCTTCAAGACTTCGTAATACTTGTAATGTCTCATATCCTAATACTTTCAAGCTAACCTTTACGAAGTTGACTATAGTACATAATCAAGCGACTCTTAATATGAGTTTTGATTCACTAAAATATGACAACCAAACTTGACATACCAATGCTTGGTGGGTTCAACCGAGCTATGCTCTAACCGTTTCAATATAGGGTTACTGTATTTAGGTTACTAACAGTAAAAAATATGTGATGTCTCTATAACATATTATCTGCTTATTAACACAAAATCATTAACCTAACCTTAAAATATATTCAAGTACTAGCTTGAATTTCAAAACCCTTAGAAATTAATTATATTTCCTCTTGAGCTTTGAGAATGCATCGAAAGAGTTTGACATCAACCATATCACAAAGATTGGGTTGGCTACTGGGAATGGATGTTTGAATGGTAATGATCTTGACAATATAGTAAATGAATTTACAACTAGAATCCCGATGAGGGAAATATTCGAGGGATAATGTTTTTTCTTTTGAGGTATATTTGCTAGTACGTTGTAGATATGTTGATCCTTTATACATGTATTTTTTCAAGTAAACTTTTAATTATTTTATAACTCTTGTTAGACTTTACACATGCGTTGTTAGAGCATCGCTCGGTCGAACTCATAAGTTTTGATATCTTAAATTTGTTTTCAATGTTAGATGTAAAATAACTAAATTTTGATTTATAGTCTATTAAATTCAAGTCTCGGACTAAAATTAGATCAGGGTAGTTCAGTATTAGATATCATCGAATATACTCAAAGATTGAAAACTAAAGGATAAAAAAAGACATTTGCGAGAATTTCGTCAACAAAGGTGTTTAAAGACTGAATTATCCTATTTACTCAAAGTATGTAAAGTTCTATTTTATGAGACTATGTCGTGTTATTTTAATAGATTTAATATTGCAATGGAAAATTTTCGAGTTCAAGTTTGTCTTGCTTAACCTCTCGAAGTATGATTCAATCAAAGAAAGTTCACATATCTTTAGAAATCTTAGTAAAGAGAAATTTATTATCCACAAACTAGATTGATCTTTGAGATATTGCATAGTAAAATAGTTCACGAACTGTTTAAGTTTGCATATTGTGTGTATACCTTAACTATTGGAAATGTTTCTAAACTTTATATGAGAGAAAAAAGTTCACGAACTGTTTGGGGTATGTACACCATGTATGCGTACCATGTCATCATATTTGACATAGTTTTGTAGCCTTTATTTTTACGGGTTAAGTTCATAAACTTACAAGGAATATGTATACACCGTTCGCGAACTTTAAGTTTGAAGCTTCGAATCACGTATCATGTTAAGTAACTCCTTCTTGGACTTGGTGTTTTTTTTTAAATAAATTATTTAGTTTGATTCCAAACTACTTCATCCTCTTGGGTATGAAAGGTTATATAAAAGATAGCATCTCCTCTTGTATATATACATACATACAAGGATGAGCAACTCTAAGAGATCTCATAAAAAAATTGTTCTTGATGAATAAGAAATAATCAGAAGAAGAAGTACTTGCTACCCCTTAAGGAAAAAGGAGCTATGAGTGTCAAAAAAACAAAATGCTTGGTATGCCGAAACCGCAAACGATCTAGTTCAAACTTATATAGTTCAAAGGCTAAAATAAAAGGAGCTATGAGTGTCAAAAGAAGCTTATCTTTAGAAGTAAGAAGAATAAGGAGTTTGTTCGTACTGTTGACCAAAAGTGAGTGTTCTAACTAATGAGCATAATCAATATGCTTCCAAGCGGTTTAGAGACATTGATGAAACCTTCAGTGATGGAATTCTTGAAAGGATCACTAAGATTTAATTCATATTTTTTTCTAGTTTACTTCTTGTAAGGATTTATTCTTAATTATTAAGGAAGAAAAAATAGTATCTGAAATACATTATTAATGTTTTTATGTTACAATAACTACTTTATATTTATCATCTATCATATATTGAAGTTTATGTGGTTAGATTTTATTTTGATGATGATTACAATACCTAATCTTCATCGATTATTATATTGCTTATTTTGTGAGATTTGTTTTGTACTATCATAATTATGATAATTAGGACGTATATCTTATATGTTCTCATAAGTTATGCTTTCAATATTTTTGTTCGTAACTGGCTAAAGAAGGAGTAAACTATTATGAGAATTGCATTACTGATCTTTCCATGATTAAACCTTTATGAATGTATTACAGGGATTCCATATGATGGTCTTAATCACTGTTTTAACTCCCCTAATCTGTAACTGGTAGAGAATAAAATTGAGACTTTCACTACACCAAATTCCCGGATTCGTAACAGGCATTCGTAACGGCTTGTGGGCCGTTACAAATTTACCGATACGAATGGCTGTTACAAAAAATTCGTAACAGGGAGAACCCGTTACTAAACTTTTTATAGGCGTCCCACTCACACTCTTGGTCACACTTGGGTCGTAACACCTTGAGTATGTGCGTGTGCCACTCACATGCGTACCATTATATTTCCACCCACGATGAGTTATAGCAGAGGATATTTCCTCCCCACGAGTGTGCCATTCACATGCGTGAATTCTATGGATAACCTAGCAGTTGAAAGAAAATCGTGGTTCGGTTTTATTTTTCATTTTTCTCTCTTCTGCTCTGCATCTGTTCTTCCTCTCAGGCGATGAAACTAGGGTTTCAATCACATAGATCGTATTAGCCGAGAAACATCACAGAAATCTGTTGAATCTTTTCAATACCTATCAATCATCGATCTGTGTAAGTGTTAACCGATTTGTTATTCGATTTTTAGGGTTCATCTTTTTTTCAATCGATCTGTTTTTTAGGGCTTCGTTTCATCTTTATTTTTATTTTTTCCAGTTTTTAATCCGTAACTCTAAAACGATTTGTTTCATATGAAGGAAAGGTGTTGGTTTTGAATCTTTGAGTTAGTCAATCTCAGTGGTCGATCAGGAGAAATCAAAAGGGAATCTTTGCTGTTCTTATTTTGGGATTGAAGGTACGAATTCTACCTTGAAAGTTTTTGTTTCGGCCGATTGAATTGGGTAAGATGATTTATTGATTGATTCTACAATTCTTACTTCTACATAGCTTTCTCAATCTGTATTTGTGAGACTTAGGGTTGCTATTGAATTTGAATTCTTATCTATGTAGTTCTGAGTTGTGGAAAGAGATATGATCTGATAAAGTTTGAAATTAGGCTTTCCCGAAATTTATTATTCGTCATGAAGTTTGGGTTCTACAGCAAGTTAGCTAATTTATGTTAGAAGTCTTGTTCCAGATTACTATTAGGATGTTTAAAATTGAGTTGGCCTGTTTGTAGACATGTCATATTTTGAACTGGATTAGAGATAATTCCTTGATCAATATACACCTCTGAGTGACGATCTCATTTGGTGTTAAGTTCCAGTTCACTTATTGGTTGTTACGTTTTGAGCAGTTTCAATTTCAACTGTCATACTCTCATGATAGTTCTGAATCTCAACAAAATTGACTCATTTGCATCTTCTTTTAACTTTGGGACTCTATCTGGAAGCTAGTCGAATTGAAGTGAACACTTTATTCGTTTTTTTTTTGGATACTGCCATGGCTTGATATGCGTTGTTCTTAACTGCTGTTTCATGATAGGGGAAGAACTCTGCTAGAACTTAGAATTAAGTATGCTATGATCTTATAAGTCACCAAAAGTATTAGTTTTCATAAGAAGTTTATTTGAATTGAAACAAACCACATTATCTCAGCAATTTCTTATGTTGTCCTGTGACTTCTCATCCTGAACCTAGGTACTTTAGATATTGAACTGAATCATGGTTTTTTTCATAAATTTTAGTCCTTTGAAAGATGAATCAACTGTGACCTTTAGTGGCATTCCCTAAGATACTCAATGTAAGATATTCCCATTTTCAGTATTGTTGTTCAACATCCGTGATCAACTCTATTTTTCCAGGGATTTTGACATGTATGTTTCTTAATCCAGCTTAAGACTTCTACTGCTAAGTATCAGTTAACTTTTGAACTAGAATTCTAGCATGTCATTCGATACTACAGATAGGATTATGTATTTTGAAGTGTGCCAGTTTGTGTAACAACTGTCCTGCACTATGGCAGTTGCACTCTGCAATTGCAGGTAATTTATCAGGAATGTGGTGAATCTGATGACATGGGGGCCGAGATATTAATTCCCTGCAAAATGATTTTGTACGTAGGCTATTCTTATTGACATAATCTCATCTCATACGTTGATGTTTATAGTTTTTTGTGTTTATTCCCTAATTTGAGAACTTAAAGTATGTTTCAGGTTGCTGATGAGCTTGTAGATGAATTTTCAAATCCTAGCACCAGTTCAACAACCCCTGACCAGGTAATTTAGTTGATCCGAGGCCTATGTAATCTATATTAATCTCTGTTCATCTTGTATGCCATGCTACAGTAGAATCTGATTCATTAAGTTTCTTGCAGCAACAATATGATGAGAAAAATATACGACGGAGAGTGTATGATGCTCTGAATGTTCTCATGGCAATGGATATCATATCTAAGGATAAAAACAGAGAGATACAATGGAGGGGCCTGCCTCGCACTGGCCCAAATGATGTTGAAGAGCTTAAGGTTTATCCAAACTTGTGAATTAACATTTTGTGACTCTTAACTCATAAATCTTATACTGTAGGCTGAGCGCTTTGACCTAAGAAACAGAAACACAAAGAAGGCTGCATATTTGCTAGAACTAGAGGAGCAAGTAAGATTTCCACTTTATTTTCGCTCCTCCTTACGACAAATTTCTGAGTTTTGGTAGAAGCTTGTTTGTTTTGTCATGTATACTTTGGTCTATAGGATATAGTAGTAGTTTCTACCGAGGAGAATTTTTAATTTGCGATAGAACTGCTAGATTCTAGATGGTCAAACGTTGTTCACTAACTTCTCTGTATTTTCCTCAAGTTTGTAGGTCTTCAGAACCTGATTCAACGGAATGAGCAGTTATATTGTTCAGGGAATGCACCTTCAGGAGGTGTGCCATAACCTTTTATTTTAGTCCAGGTATGACTTGTTTGCCCATTCTTGCCGACCTCTGCTTATACGATTCTTACAAGTTACTAGATAGAATTGTTGAATTATCCACTAGTTCAAAAGGATTTGCTGGGTGCATTGTAGTGCGGCATGCAGCATGCTTGATTTAGTGACAATTACAGACATAATAGGCTTCAAAATTTCAACTAGCAGCCTCTTCTTTTTGCCCTTGCTTTTTTATTTTTATCTATACCTGCTAATCTGGACCAGTCACCAATTAGGCATTTTCAAGCCGCTTATTAAGTATGCAGAGTTTATGCTTTTGTGAAAAATATAAAAGGTTGGTTGTTGTTTAATTAATTAGATATGTTATGCTTTTATCTTAATTATCAGTAAGTATAACGGTTCTTGTACTCCTCCACCAACTATTTACCTTAGGAAACTTGCAGAAATATGTAATTTTTGTTGTGTTAAAGCACACGTGTATGGTCCATTAAATAATGGAGCATTTCTGAATGTGTAGTTGTCTATTGGAAGCTAATTAGACAGACACAATCATTGAAGAAATTTATTTGCTATGTGTGTAAACCTCCTGCCAAACACCGGTATGTTGAGCCAAGAACCATTCGTTTCATGGTTTCCGTTGTCTTTTCCTACTAACGCCGCACTCGAATTTTGTTGCCGGGAATATCGTGTTGCAATTGTATATCTTTGAATTACTTGAGAATACCTATAGCAGTTAGAGTATACGAGTGCTATTTACTTGTCATAATAATGCTGCCTGTTGTATTTTGCGGGATTGCTTACATCGAGTTTTATGATGCTCAAGCTTTCAACAAAGCAAGCCTGCAAAGGATATAATGAACTAGCTGTTGTTATTTGAATGATGCTCTATTTCATCAGAAAGGGTGGAGAACAAAGGAGCTTCAAGATTTGTAAGTTCCATGTATTCAAGTTTTGTAGGCAGTTAGTAAGTTTGTATTTGTTCTCTTAGAAATTTGGAACCTTCCATGTATTCCTTTAGAAATTTGATACTTAACAAAAGAAAAGAAGGTTTGGTACTTAGAGACATTTCAGTTCTTTTGTTATATGAACCTGAGATGAATTGAATGAATGTGATTATGAATTGAATGAATGTTATTTTGCTTAGACTGAAGAAATTGTTGTTGAGTGTGGTTATGAATGTGTTGAAAGGTGTATGCAGGGTATTGAATATAGAATTCCGGCTTATTTTCGGCGGAAAAGTTACTGCCGGTCAGCCTTGACCTGGTCAAAATCAGTTACAAAAAAAGTTCGTAACGGCTGCGAACTGTTACAACCTGCAACGTAGTAACGACTGAGTTGTTACAATCTGCCACGTAGTAACGGTCACTAGCTATTACGACATCCGTGTTACAAAAAAATTAATACGTGTTACTAAGTGGCAAATTTGTAACAGTTATAACTGTTAGTAAAGCCGTTACAACCGAAATTCGTAACGGCCGCTAAGCCGTTACAAAGATAATGTAACACCAGCCTTTGCAACAGACGAGAGCCGTTACAACCCGTTTTAGTAACGTCTTGGATCTGTTACGAATCCAGGAATTTGGTGTAGTGTTTGATCCTACGTCCTTACATGTTTGAAAAGATTTTAATATTATGTGAGTCGTATCGTAAAAATTACACTATTTGTCTGTAACTGGCCTACAAAGTAATTTTTGTGGATGATATTTTTCTCATGAAGGTAACTAACCTTGACGCCTGTTAGAGCACTACTCGGTCGAACTCGCAAGCGTTGCTATCTCAAGCTTATTTGTCAAGTTTAGGTGATCACAACTATAAGTCTTGATTTCTAGTCTACTTATAACTATGTCTTAGATTAGGATAAAATGTGTAGTTGATCTTTAGACTTTACGGTGTTCATCGATTGAAGACGAAGATCTAATGAGGAGATCTTGGAGGAAATTCATCGACAAAAGGTATGTGGAGACTAAAACTTAACTATCACTCAAAAGTCTATTTTATTCTATCTCCTAATGAGACTAAGTCGTACAAATATATAGACTTTTACATTATAAACATTTGATATTTCGAGCTGAGTTTAACTCGCTTATATATTTCTCGAAATATGTTTTGAAGCTTTTTGATTTAGCTACGTTCATTATTATTCTTGACGAGTTTAGTTGGAAACAATTTATTTGTTGGAAACTAAATAATAAGTCAAAAGATGACCATGTGAAAATTGTCTTGAAACATCTTACATGATTTGTGAGAGAAAGTCATTTGATGTCGAGTCAGAATGTTTCGTATTGATCATTCAGTCACTTGAAAATTACTTATAAGCTAATGGTTTGTGTGAGACAGCCATTGTCGTCTTCTAAGGATGTTTCAATGATTGAAATGGGAGTTTAGAACAATTAACCATTGTCCGGATATAACACAGTATGAATACCAGTATGCAAACTGTTGTTGTATGATTCAGGTCCGGAAACCAAGTTTGCATACCAGTATGCAAACGGTTTTAACTGTTAAAGTCCGGGAACCAAGTTTGCATACCAGTATGTGAACGGTTCTACCCTGAGTTACGGTCCGGGACAACAGTATGTGTACCCGTTTGCGAACTGCTGGACAAGACCAAAGTCCGGAACTTATATTTGTGTATCCGTTCGCAAACTTAGTTGGTTAAAGTTCTAAAATCGATTAAGTATGATTTCAAACACATGAACAAATACATTTATATATTCATTTATATATTAAGGAATGCAAAAACCGTGGCTTAATGTTCATGAATTGATTCTTGAATAAGTACTTTGTACAATCATGAATCAAATCCGATTTTGTTTCAATTGTGTCTTGTATACTTCTATGAGAATATAAACAAGTGAACAACTCCATAAGTAACACAATTAGATTCATTTTGTTATCTTTCATGTTTTATTGATCATCACATTTGATCTAGAAGTGTTAGATGAATGCGGTTAATACAAAAGTGTTCATATGGTTAACTTCGGTTAACTGTTATTGAGCCATCTCAATATACACGTTTAGGTACGGTTACCCATATCTAAATGAAGGTATATTTCATTTGTGTGACAAGCTAAGACCATTTAACGGTGAATAGATATTACTTTGGTTTTAAGCAAACTTAGCTTGAATCTTAAATCAGGATTTCATCTGACGGTGAATATTGATCGCTTTGTTTCTAAGCTATCAAACCCTAATTTGAAGACTATATAAGGTAGAACTCTAGAAACTGTAAAACCTAATCCCCACATCTTCTGTATGATACTAGTTGCGACTAGAGTCGATTCTCCTTTAACCTAGGTTTTTCCTAAAATCATTATAGGTTAACGACTTAAAGACTTCACTGGGATTCTGAAGCCAGACCCAACTATTTTTTCTATTGTTGCGTGTTCTGATCTTACTTGTTCTATCATATTTTGCTCGAGATTTATCTCCGATAGGTAAGATATAAAAAGTAGTTAGAAAATTCTTCGTCTCATTCTTTGTGATTCCACAATAACTTCTTCTACTACCATATAGTTAAGTTATTGTGATGTGATTGATATTTGTAGGTTGTTCTTGGGGAATACAAGACCGGATTATCAATTGGTTCCTGTTCACCTTGATTTATCAAAAGACAGAACAAAACTTCATAGGTATTTCTGTGGGAGACATATTTATCTATCAGAATAGACTTTTATGTGGGAGACAGATTTGTTTATAAGTCTTCGACTTTGGGTCGTAACAACTCTTAGTTTTGGGTGAGATCAGCTAAGGGAATCAAGTGCTACTGGGATTCATAGGCGTAAGGAAAGCGAATGTACCTTAATCGGTGTGAGAATTGGTTAGGGCTCAACTACATTCCAGTCTGAAGTTAACTTGTAGTAGACTAGTGTCTGTAGAGGCTTAATACATTGTGGTGTTCAAATCTGGACTAGGTCCCGAGGTTTTCCTGCATTTGCGGTTTCCTTGTTAACCAAACTTCTGGTGTCTGTGTTATTTCTTTTCCGCATTATATTTGTTTATATAATTGAAATATCACAGGTTGTGCGTAGTTCAGCCGACCTTTGGTTGTTGATTGAAATTGATTGACACTTGAACATTGGTCTTTGGTATCGTTCAAGTTATTTCTCATATTAATTAGGCTCACAAATTTCTATCTGTTCGATTGCATATTGTATTGAGAAATTGAGATATAACTCTTGGATGTTTTTCCTTGATTGAGTTTGACTGTCTAGTTGATTCTCTTGGAATTATATTGGAGTTAGTATATACAGATTTCCGAAAAAAATATTGGGTGTAGTTGCTAGAACCCCGCTTTTTCAATTGGTATCAGAGCAGGCAAACACGCTAAGACCTCATAAGTCTGTATTTGTAGAAATATGACTCTATGGACAGAAGTGATATATCTGTAAATGTACCGCCAGTCTTCGATGGATCGAATTAATTATGGTGGAAGATTTCTATGCATGCCTTTCTTCAAGTGCGTGATTTTTAATCATGGGTTCGTGTTGTTGATGGCTATGATCCTCCAATGGTTACATTAGACGGTGTAACTATTGCAAAGGATATTGGTGAGTATGAAGATCATGAGATTCTTGCTCCAGAGGAAAATTTTGACGGTTTAAATGCTATCATCCATGCCATTACCCCAGATCTTCAGCACCATGTGACCACATCTAATAAGTCTAAAAATGCTTGGGATATCTTAGAAACCGTATTTGAAGGGAATACCTCTGAAAAGGAAGCTAGGCTTCAAAACCTAAATTTTGATTCGGAAAACCTTCGTATGGATGATGAAGATTCATTTGATGTGTTTAATCACAAAGTATCTGAAATTGTTAATGCATCTTTTGCATTAGGTAAGACTATTCCTAAAAAGGACATTATGATGAAAATTCTCAGATCGTTGCCAACTAGATACGATTCTAAAAAACCGGCCATCATTGAAGGAAATAACCTCGAAACTCTTTCCAGAAACTCACTCTTTGGAAAGTTAGAGCCTGTTTGGTATAGTTTTCAAAAATAATTTTCTGTTTTTAAAAACAGAGAAAACAAAAAACATGAGAAAACGCGTTTGGTAGGGACATTTTCAGAAAATGTTTTCTATTTGTTTTCTGTTTTTGAAAACAAAAAAATGAAAACAACAAATTATTGTTTCCTGTGTTTTCTCTTTTTCTTTTCTTAGTTCCTTTTTCTTTTCAGAACAAAGTAAGAGATCGAGGGAATGACTGCAAGTGAGTCATGGCTAATATCACTATCTCTTAGACGAATCTTTACATTTGATCCGATTTAGTTGATTTTCCTTGTTTTCAAAAATAATTTACCAAACAATTTTTAGAAAATAAAAACAAGGAAAAAATGGTATGTTTTTAAAACAGTGGAAAACTATTTTTGAAAAATGTTTTTGAAAACTGTACCAAACATGCTCTTAATGTTCTTGTTCATGATCAGAACACAGTCAGAACATCCGCGTTCAATGCTGTGACCAACACAAGTGGTCCTTCTAACTTGTCTTGCATTGATGAATATTGTCCAAATCATATTGATATTGACAGGTCATTGATTATACAAAAGATCAAGGATATTGTGAAAATAAACAAAAGATTTGAGGAAAAAATCTCCCTCTCTGATGCTTCAGATGATTCAATACAAGAAAAATCACTTTAGTTGGTCAATTCGCATACTTCCGAAGTTTGCGCAGAAATTTCAGCTCTCACAACAGAAACTTCCACCAACTCAAATTTTGATTTAGAATACGATTCTAACACTGAGATTTTGGAATTTTTGGATAAAAATGAAGAATTTCACCAAGAAAATATTCAACTAAAGATAATGCTGGAGAAACTTGAATCATCACTTCAGGTGAAAAATATTGAGATTGACTGTCTTAATGATGAATTCTCCAGAACCCTGTCTCTGAAATAAAAAGAGATTAATACTCTTAAGTGTGACCAAGGTTATCTGGAAGTTCTGACAAGATTTCAGCAATGTTATTCGGTCAGAAGTCTTTTGGAAACACAAACGATTAGGGTTCAAAAGCAAGACTATGAGAACAAATAATTCCTTTGTTCCGGCCGGTTCTGGAATAATGGGTGTTAAAAATTGTTATAAATAGGAGTCAACTCTGCAAAACGAAAATTCATCTCTAAAGTGTTTTTTTTTTTTGGAAATGCAAATCATGTTCAAAGTAAGTGTCGGAAATTCAAGAGGAACAACAAACGAATTGCCAAACTTCAGAATGACATGCAAAGAATGAATCTGGCTTTGGGTAACCAACATGGAACTTCTGAAGACAAGAAGAAGTCTAAGAGAACCAGAGTCAGGCGAGGCAAGAAGTTTGTCTATACAACAAACCTTGATAAGTCACCATGTGACACACGATGTGAGCATTCTTCTCACTCCATCACTATCTAATCATAGTGATGTTTGCATCCTCATTATTAACTTAAGAATATGAGGATTTCATCAAGGTTGCTCAAGTCTTGTATAGTTGTTAATTCCTTTGTTCTATTTTATAAGGTTATATAAGTTAAGAGTTGCAATTGAATATTTTCTTATCAAAAATAGGTAATGGATCGTGAGCCATGAATACTTTTTTAAAGTTCTTGTTTGGGGTTTACTTATCCGGTGCCTATTTATATTCATTTGTGACCAAAATTCCCGTCACTCTTTTTTCTTTGAAAGATACAGTATCACTGAAAAAGCAGTGGTCTAACAACTACACCCAATATTTCTTTTAGGCAATCTGTATGGACTAAATCCAATATATTTCCAAGAGAATCAACTAGACAGTCAGACTCAATCAAGGAAAATACATCCAAGAGTTATATCTCAGTTTCTCAATATAATCAGAAAATCAAACATATAGAAATAAGAGAGCCTGATTATTATGAGAAACAACTTGAACAGTACCAAAGACCAATGTTCAAGTGTCAATCAATTTATATCAACAACCAAAGGTTGGATTATCTAATTGATTGAACTATGCACAACCTGTGATATTTCAATTATACAGAAAATATAATACGAAAAAGAAACAACATAGACACCATAAATTTTGTTAACTAGGAAACCGCAAATTCAAGAAAAAAAAAAACCCCCGGGACCTAGTCCAGATTTGAACACCACAATGTATTAAGACGCTACAGACTCTAGCCTACTACAAGTTAACTTCAGACTGGAATGTAGTTGATCCCTAACCAATCTCACACTGATCAAGGTACAGTCTCGTTCCTTACGCCTCTAAATCCCAGCAGGAATATACGCACTTTATTCCCTTAGCTTATCTCACCCAAAACTAAGAGTTGCTACGACCCAAATTCGAAGACTTGATAAACAAATCTGTCTCACACTGAAAAGTCTATTAAGATAAATCTGTCTACCACAGAAATACCTACGAGTTTTTGTTCCGTCTTTTGAGAAATCAAGGTGAACAGGAACCAATTGATACACCAGACTTATATTCCTTAAGAACAGCCCAGTAATATCAATAACCTCACGATAATCTCAACTGTATGGTAGCGGAAAAAGATATTGTGGAATCACAAAGAATGAGACGAAGAGCTTTGTGGTTACTTTTTTATCTAACCTATCGGAGATTGAATCTCGAGAAAATCTTAGAGAACATAATACTCAATACGATAGAAAAAAGTAAGATTAGAACACGCAACTACAAAGAAAATAGTTGGGTCTGGCTTCATAATCCTAATGCAGTATTTAAGTCGTTAACCTATAATGGTTTTAAAAATACCTAGGTTAAAGGTGAATCGACTATAGTCGCAACTAGTATCACACATGAGGTGTGGGGATTAGGTTTCCCAGTTGCTAGAGTTCTCCCTTATATAGTATTCTAATCAGGGTCTGCAATCAATGTTACCTTTTGGTAACAAAGCATTCAATATTCATATGATGAAAACCTGATAAGATTCAAGCTAATATCTTTCAACCGTTAGATTGTCTGTTACACACAAATGAAATGTGCCTTCATTTAGATATGGGTAACCGTACCTAAACGTGTACACTTAGTTGGCTCAACAATAGTTAACCGAAGTTATCCATATGAACACTTCCATATCAACCTTGTTCATCTTGATCACAACTAGTTCAAATGACTCAAATGAAACTAGTTATAGAGTTGTTCAATTGTTTATATTCTCATAGAAGTATACACGACACAATTGAACCAAAATCGATATTGATTCACTCGAATCAATTCATGAATATTATAGCCACGGTTTGCAAAGATTGCATTCCTTATTATATAAATGTATCTGTTCATGAATAACCGATTTTAGAACTTAACCACACAAGTATGCAAACGGGTACGCATACCTAGAGTTTTGGACTTGGTCTGCTTACCAGTATACAAACGGGTACGCAATACTGTCCTTCATGACTGAACTCAGTTGAAATCGGTGTGCATACGGGTATGCATACTATAGTTCCCGGACTTCAACTATTGAATCAATATGCATACGGGTATGCATACTAACTTCCTGGACTTGGAATATACTTGCAACAGTTAGCATACAAGTATGCATATTGTGCTATATCCAATCAATGGTTAGTTGTTCTAAACTTCCATTTTAATCATTGAAACATTCTTAGAAGACGGGAATAGCTGTCTCACATAAAGTATTAGCTTCAAAGCAATTTTCAAGTGATCAAATGATCAGTACGAAATATTCCGAGTCTACATCAAATGACTATCTCACACAAATCATATAACATGTTACCAAACGATTTTTACATGATCATCTTTTGACTTTCGTCAAGAATAAAAGATGAACTTGGTTAAAGCGAAAACTTACCAACACATATTTCGAGAAACATGTAAGGGAGTTAAACTCAACTCGAAATATCAAATGTGTATAAAGTAAAGTCTATATAGCTATACGACTTTTGTCTCAATAGGAGATTGAATATAAATACACTTTTGAGTGATAGATGAGTTTAAATCACCACATACTTTTTGTTTATGAAGTTCCACAAGCTCCCCTTAGTAGTTCTTTGTCTTCAATCGATGAACGCCGTGAAGTCTAAAGCTCAAATACACATTCTATCTTAATCTGATACATAGCTATAAGTAGACTAGAAATCAAGACTTATAGTTTTGACAAACAAGCTTGAGATAGCAACACTTGCGAGTTCGACCGAGCAGTGCTCTAACAATCATGGCTCCTGTAACTATAGGTACCACAAAAAGGGATGCAGTAGGAGCGGTTAATGTGTATCTTTGTGAAGGAATCCAATCCTCAGGGAAGAAAAAGGAGAAGTTTACAAATGATGAAAAAGGTTATTCCTCTAACTTTTTTTTGTCTATTTGTCAAAATGATAATAACTTTAGGGATTTGGTGAAGGATTTCATCAGCAAAAAAAATGATTTAAAATCTCAAATCATATTCTCTTTTGAAAATATAGCTCACTATGAACAAATGTTATCTCTGACAAAGAACACCTTGTGTGAACTGAAAAGAGAACTTAGTGAGTCAACTGATATTTCTGAATATATGGACGAATAAACTGATCCCATAATCAATGGGTTTTTCAATAATGAGAAGGAATTCTCAGTAGATGCTCTGAGAAAGCTCTATAATGTCTATAAAACTTCTTATGAGAATTTGTTCTTGTGTTTTAAAAAGGATAACTAGGGTTTGGAATAACAAATATTGTGATTAACATAGCTATTGCCAACGATTTTCATCTTGCAATGTTTTAGATTTATTAATTCAAATTCTAAGTTATTTGGAAGATGATTTTGCAGTATTAATCTTTATTGGTTTTATATCGTGAAAAAATATTTTATGGGATATGTGTGTTTACGTCTGTGAACTATGATTATCTCATATATGTCAACAGTTAAGTCTCTTATGTCTTTATGCAAATATTTATATAAGATAGAATGAACTTTTCAATATTCCGATGTATTAATCTTTCCCTGATCCACTTCTATGTGAAAGTACTGTATGGCTCTGTAAGTTTTCTTATATTAAGCATTACCGATTAAATTAATCATTAAGGTCTTCTTGTAGTTAATTTATTCGAGTTTTCTGGATACAAATTCATGTTTTATGTAATTTGTTAATGTCCAAAGAAATCCTTCTTTTCTCATAAAAGTAAGGTCGCTCTTGTTGTTCTTTCGGGAATGACATTTATGGGGGAGAGTTCTTAATTGAGCTTGTGCTTAATTTCCAAATCATTATGGAAGTGCGGCTGTGGAATATTGTAGGAGTTATCTTGTATCTTTATAAACTCCTTGATGAATACACTAAGTTTCGACTATGTGAAATCATCGAAACAAAGTTGATATGTTCTCTTTAGTCATGAATAATCTCTTTGAGAATTTCATTATGATCCTGTTAGTTTTTGTACCTTTGCTAATTTATATTGACAAAGAGGAGAGAATTATTTTGTAGTTTACACTACATACATATGGTTTACAGATCATTATGTAAGGGGGAGTGGTTTTCATTGTGAGATGAATTATTGACTAACGGGGAGTGATGCATATCA
Organism: Papaver somniferum; assembly: GCF_003573695.1. Taxonomy (NCBI): domain Eukaryota; kingdom Viridiplantae; phylum Streptophyta; class Magnoliopsida; order Ranunculales; family Papaveraceae; genus Papaver; species Papaver somniferum. The sequence continues at coordinate 4,383,467 of NC_039359.1, forward strand.
GCGTAGTATTATTGTCAAAGTTGTGATAAAATTGAACTTTGATGTTGTGTAATAATACTATGACACTGTATAACAATAATTGAGAATAACTGTTTTCTTATTGTTATGGCTACGGATCTTCAACAACAATAGTGTCGAGTTGAACACATTTAGAATCGCTGGAGTAATTGATGTGACGAAGAATTCAAGGAATGTTGAAGAACCAAGGAAATCAAGCATGTTGGATGAGAAGCTACAAAGTTTATTTATTTTGTAATCCATATGTATTTATAGTTTTGTCTCTAAAATTGACAAAGGGGGAGATTTTTAGAGCACTGCTCGGTCGAACTCGCAAGCGTTGCTATCTCAAGCTTGTTTGTCAAGTTTAGGTGATCAAAACTATAAGTCTTGATTTCTAGTCTACTTATAGCTATGTCTCGGATTGGGATAGAATGTGTAGTTGAGCTTTAAACTTCACGGCGTTCATCGATTGAAGACGAAGATCTACTGAGGATAGCTTGGAGGAACTTCATCAACAAAAGGTATGTGGAGACTAAAACTTATCTATCACTCAGAAGTATATTCTATTCTATATCCTAATGAGACTAAGCTATATAGACCTTTACATTATACACATTTGATATTTCGAGCTAAGTTTAACTCGCTTATATTTTTCTCGAAATATGTGCTGGAAGCTTTTTGTTTTATCTACGTTCATCATTATTCTTGACGAGTTTAGTTGGAAAGAAGTTGTTTGTTGGAAACTAAATAATAAGTCAAAAGATGATCATGTGAAAATTTCCTTGAAACATCTTACATGATTTCTGTGAGACAGTCATTTGATGTCGACTCGGAATGTTCCGTATTGATCATTCGATCACTTGAAAATTACTTATAAGCTAATGGTTTGTGTGAGACAGCCATTGTCGTCTTCTAAGGATGTTTCATTGATTGAAATGGGAGTTTAGAACAATTAACCATTATCTAGATATAGCACAGTATACATACCAGTATGCAAACTGTTGTTGTATGATTCAGGTCCGGAAACCAAGTTTGCATACCAATATGCGAACTGTTTTAACTGTTAAAGTCTGGGAACCAAGTTTGCATACCAATCTACGAACGGTTCTTTTATTGATTGGCTTTCCATTCGTAGAAGATTAAAAACTTGAAAGAAACTGCTTAGATGGGGGTTATCCACGATTATAAATGCATTCTCTATGGTGAACAAAGTGAAGATGAAAAAAATATTTTCCATGGGTGTAGTTTTTCCAAGGTTATTTGGGAGTTTATCATTTTGAAGCTTGGATATATAATAAGAAATGTGCATCTGACTTGGTATGAGGAGTTAGAGTGGTGTTTGGACTAGTTTAAAAGGTGGCTCTTGTATCAACACTGTTAAAAAGTTAGCTTTCTTTGGCTTTATATATCACATTTGGAAGGAGATAAATGAGAAAACCTTTAAAGCTCAGTCTAACTTTGTGGCATGCATGCTTATTTATCAGGATGTCCAAGATGGCTGATGAGAAACACCAGGTGGCTTATAATCACAATTCTAGGTGGGATACGAGCATATGGAAAGTGGATTGTCATTTCTTCAAAGAAGGGGAGATAAAATGTTCTTGGCTTGGCCCGGATGATGAAGAAACAATGATAAATTCTGATGGGTCTCTAAGCAGGATGGTGGAGGTTTTGGAGCTCTTATTAGAGATAATCAGGGTGATGTTATTGATGCTGCTCATGGGTTTAGTGCTCCTATCTCAGTGCTAGCACATTAATTGCAGGGAGTGGAACTTGGTTTAAATTTGGCTACTAGGAAGAACCAATTCAGGGTGCATATTGCTATTGATTCGGCTGTTGGTGTCATATTGTTGTCTCATCTTGATAAAGACCCTCCGTGGACTATGCTACATATTTGGAGAAGAATTAAGGTTTTAAGGAGGAGATTCAAAAATGGAGAGTAACGAATAGAGCTGCAGATTATCGACCATGTTAGAAGCCTACGAGCTGCAGAGAATTTCTTTTCTGTTTTTGGAACAAAATTTGTTAGAATCAATTAATTGAAAAAATACATGTCAACATCTGATACCCCATCAAGAAACGCCTTCATCAAAAATTTATCTAGGTTAGAAGGCTACGAGCTTTTGGAGGATGTTGGGCTTGAGGATTTCTCTCCCGACTTTAATTAAATTCTTGCAACTGATACGAACAAGCTGGTGTTTGTTTGAAAGGTAGAGATCCTTGTGTTTAGGGTGTTTGTATCCTAGTTAGTAAGTTCGCGAATGATTCGCGAATCATTCACGAATTTTTTCGTATCACGAATTTTACCGTCTTATTCGCGTACGTTTGCAACTCCGAACCCAAATCGCGTATTATGTGGCATTCCCGGATTATTCGCGAATCGTTCACGAATTTTACGTATCCCGAATGGTACGTCCGCTTAATTCGCCATAAATTCTTTAGCTTTTACTTTTCAAAGACTCCACTTTTTGGGCTTTACTGCCTCCCGAACATACACGACCGAATATTAGACGTGTTGTAATTTTTATGAAACAAAAACGACTGAAGAGATTTGAAAGTGAAGGTGAGAGAGATCTCAAACTCACTAACCAAGCATCTAAACCACTATACGACGTCCTTTTGGATAACTAATGTTGTATATATTATTAATATCATCATATTGAGTTTATTTTTTTCTTAAATAACTCACACATATGCATAAAAATTGGTCTATGACCTTATAAATACAAATTATTTGTTATATATAGATACCGAATTTTCAGAGCCGAACTCACATTTATAAATCGAATTATACACGTACGTATGCCGTTCCGAATTAATGACGAATCACGTCCCGTTGACCGAATTTTGGACCGAATCTGGATTTTATAAAACCGTATAATACTCGTACGTTTGCCGTTCCGTACGTTTGCCGAATCCCGAATTACTAACTAGGGTTTGTATAGGGATATTTTCTTATGTTTTTTTTTTTGTTTTTTTTTTGATTTTTTGGCTCGGGTGTCCTTAGCCCAATTTACCGTGTCAAAACTAAAAAGAACTTAACTAAAAAGTTTGAAATCCTTTTTATTTTGAATTGAAATAGCTATGAAATCCCTGTAAACTCATCAAAAATATTTGGGTTATGAATTGGGATATGCTTAATAAATGAAGAATCTTGTGTGGGTTATAGCTAATAAAAGCAAAAGCACAAAAACTAATTAACAACAATACAAGCAGACTGTTCCAAAAATATGTTGAATGAGACAAAACTATAACAATCATGCAGCTGATTCATCCATTAATAACTAACAGTGACAGTCAATTACATACATACACCAGTAAGATTCACTCCCTAAGATACAAACACCGTTTCTATTTCATTAGTGATCATAATACTGATGTGAGGAACTAGCAGCTGATGGTGATGGGATCTTGTCAAGAACTTGTTGTACTTCTTTCATGGATGGTCTTTTTGTTAGAACCAGAGAGGCGCAGTTAAATCCTAATTTAAAACAACTCATCAATAAATCCTCTTTGCCTTCCACATCAGCTCTGATAGCCATATCAGCCATTCTCAAAACCCTGTTTCTTTCTTCCAACACAAATCCAGTGTTCCATTGAGCTAACTCAGTGTCAGAAAATATTTTCCCACTCAATAACTCAAGCAAAATGATCCCGAACGAATACACATCCCATTTGGGGTTTGGTTTTAAGTTTTTAAGTGATTCAGGTGCATGGTAAGGAGATGCACCACCCATGGAACTAGTACTAGGACTTGGACTCGGGCTAGCACCGATTGGATAATCTTGACCCTCTCGTAACATCATTAACCTCTTACTACCAAAAATACGAGCTGAACCACCTGCTTTGGAACTACAATCTCCCCACATAAGCTTTCCTAGCCCGAAATCACTGATTTTTGGGTCCATGTCAGGACCCAAGAGAATGTTAGTTGGTTTGAGATTACCATGTACATGTTTCTTCTCATGGAGATAAGCTAATCCTCGAGCTACTCCTCTTGCTATCTTAAGCCTTACTTCCCATGGTAAATGATATGGTGATGATCCTCCTCTTTCTGCAATAACGCAGGCAAATATAATCATTAGCAAAACAGTGAAGTTCTAGCATGGGCCATTTTGACTATTGTGTATCGACAAGCATAACAAGACATGGTGCGAATTCAAAACAAAAAAAATGCTTGCACACGGGATCAGCTTACATGCCCTTAAATGGCCTGACCAAAACTTCATTAAAGAGGGTGAGAACAAGATGCATTCATCTTCTTTGTCAGAAACGCCTAGAAGATTTTGAGAGCGAGCATTCAAGGTAGCATTATTTTTCGACATGTGGTCCAAATTCCAAAATAGGAAATTAAAAAAGGGGGTCCGAAAATCCTGTTTGCATGGGATTCAAAATCTACTTTAAGAAACCTCTCTTTCACAACCAAATTTACTAGTAGAAAACTCCAAATCAGTGTTGGCTCTAAGTGAAAAATCCAATTCATCAGTGATTGTTTTCAAATTCCAAAACTTGGCTGCGAAAATGAAAAATCCAAATTAGTTGTTGTATGTATGGGGCCAAGTTGGTCCCCCGTTATCACACTATATGATCGTAACCATTCCTAACCAAATTGAAAACCATCCCAAACTACCACGTTAGTTTGATCAAAGCCACGGGATGGACAGACAGCAAAAGAATCAGCTATCAATTTCTAAGTTTGACTCCTAGCTAATGGCAGAAAACAATCGTTCATTTTCTAAGTTTCAACTTTCAACTAACTGTCCCTCAAGTCAAGTCATTTTGGGACAGCTCAGTAGTTACCGACATCTTACATCGTAGAAGTCATTAAAGTGTACAGTAAGAAAGTAGACGCAGTAAAAAAGTTCCGGTCAAATTCGCCTATATGTTGTTTATCTGACTTAAATGGCACCGTGGATCATGAATTGACTTATGGGCCAATCTGTAAGCTATCCAAAATTCATATTGCACTTAACAGAGTAGTAATGGACAGCTGAGCTATCCAACCTAATTTGTGATAGATCAGTTGAACATGGATAAAGATTTTTGGACATTTTAAATATGTTCAAGATGATGTTTTTTCTTAAACATTAAGAACTTACTGGATATTGATATTCATGGCTAATTACTTAAAAACATGATAATTTGTCTGGCTAGTGAAACGAGTAAGAAGAGTGTAAGAAACAGAGAGCTTACTGTAAGTAATGTTGGAGAGATTGCCATTAAGAACATGATCATAGATGACAAGCTTTTCATCAGCACCCCAATAGAAAGCACGAATACGGACTAAATTCGGATGACGTAATTTCGCAATCCCACGGACTTGATTTTCAAAATCACGAAATCTTTCAACACCAGTTTCACCAATTCTTCTAACAGCAAGTGTTGTTCCGTCTTCAAGAACAGCTTTATAAACAATACTTGTACCAGTTGTTCCTAATATGTATGCTGACGCTTTTAGTAACGTTTCTAATTCTAGTTCTGTTTCTCCATCGACTGTTATCAATGACCCATTTTTCTTCTGGTTTTCTTCTTGTTGTTTGCGGTTTTGATCAGAACCCATTTTTGATACTTGTTCATTATCGGAATCAGAATCAGAAATCTCTGAGGATGAACTTTCCTCATCATCATTAACACCTTTATTTCCTAGACAAAAACATGTGTTTCTCAGGGATGAATTCATCGATAAAGATCTTTCTTCTGAGATTTTCTCTTTTTGATCTTCTTTCTTCTCTGTAATTCCAGCACTATTAACTCTCTTCTTCTTCTTCAACCGGTACACATATAAGAAAACCAGGAATAAAATGCAAATTCCCGCCAAATCTCCAACAACAATACCTATTATAGCTCCGGGTCTTAACCCGTTTTTTTCTCTAGCCGGCGAACCAGGAGATGAATCAAAGTTTTTAGGGATAGCAGCAATTGCAGGAGGAGTACTATTTGTTGAAACATTTGGTGGAATTGAAGGGGTAGAAAGAATCTTACATGGTATTTTAACTGCTTTTCCACATAGATCCGGGTTTCCATTGAGTGAATTTGCTTGTTGAGTTAAAGATTCAGGAACTTCTCCAGTGAGATTATTGAAAGAAATATCAACCGTTGCATTATCAGGGATTAAACTTGCAAAGTCTAGTGGTATTTCACCTGATAATCTATTATACGAAAGATTCAAGTACTTTAAATTATCACCTCTGAAATTTAAAGGTAATGAACTATTCATCAAATTAGATGATAAATCCAAAACCTCGAGTTTCTGAAACCCATTAGGAACAACACCAGATAAGTAATTCTTACTCAAAGAAAGGACTGTAAGATTTTCAAGTGAAACGAGATTTTGAGGAACAGGACCAGATAAAGCATTATCAGATAAGTTTAAGGTCTCGAGCCTTTTTAATCCGTCAACAAACTCTGGCAATCGACCAGAAAGCTCATTGTTAGATAAAGAAAGTAATTTGAGTTCAGAAGCATTGAAGATAGAAGCTGGTAAAGACCCGTTAAGAAAATTATTTGAAAGATCAAGCTGTTGAAGATGTTCAATCATACCCAAATCAGCTGAAATTGAACCAAGTAATTGATTGTTCGGAAGTATTAGACTTACTACACGATTAACATCAGAAGGAGAAGCATCAGGATTTCGAAATTCAGAACAACGAACTCCATTCCAGGAACATGGATTTTGATCTCCATAATTCCAACTTTGTAAAACCATCAAAGGATCACTGAGAACAGAGTATTTGAAAGAAAGCAATAGAACTCCATCTGTATTTAACCCAAATGCACTTGTACTCATAACAAGAACTAAAAGCAAACTAATCATCCATCCATGATTATGGAGATTATCTTCACTTCTTGATAAACCCATGATTTTCTGTAACACTAGTTCTTCATTGGTAGAAAGAAACGGAAGTAGAAAAAAAATTCTTTAGTTTTATAGTTTGGTAACCAAATCCAATAGATATTGATAGTATAAACTGAGTTTGTAGTTTATTTATATTTATGATCTCAGCTCCATGTGAGTCATAGTGAAGGAGAAAGAAATGCTGAGAATAAAATTAAAATAAGAAAACAGCACAGAAAAACAAACAGCTCAAGAATTCGATATTTGCATTAGTTTCTGACCTGTTGAGTGTTAAATAACCAGTTCAGTATTGGGTCCATATATATACGCTCAACTGCTGCAGACAATCGCGGACCTACTCTTCATTAAGTCCACCTTTAATCCCGCATTATGAATTAATTTGGTATGAATTTAACCAACCTGGAGCAGCCTAGCTGGTTAAACAATTCTCAAATTTGTTATTATTAGTTGGATTTTTTTGATCATTTCAGAAGATTTTTCTGGTACAATTTGTCTTCTCAAACAGTGAAGAAGGAAGTTCTCAAATAAATATGGCAAAACACTCTGTAAATTTACTGAAAACTGTTACAGCCGTTACCAAATCCAGATAAAACAAAACAATTCTTGTTACTGGATTCACTGTATATTTAGTAATCCCTGTAACAGCCATGAATTTACCGCTCTATTAAAAAGACAGTCTACCGGTGTACTACCTAAGAAATCTTGACTATCTGTAGTTATTAAGACAGACAATGGGGCTCAAATTATACGTTTGAATAGATAATTTTTCTATTAAGTACATGAATAATGCATTATGTAACCTAAGAATGTAGAGCTTAAGTACTAAATGATACACAGATTTACAGAATTGTTGTTGTTATACCTGTCCCCCATGTTAATGTTATCAACATCTCTTAATTTAATAAAATTAATTAAAGCCAGGGAAAGTATATGGCAGAGAAGAATCTAATGTTTTTGGTTAAAGACATCCAGATAAAGTTGCAAAGATGAGTCTTTGTTATTGACTTTGTTCACTAAGTTAAGTGACTCTGTGTATTTGTTTATGCAATACAGAGAGGTGAGGAATACAGTGATATGTTTCAGTTGAGGTCACAGAGTTTTGCATCTCATCAGCATAACGGATAACAACACCATCTTTTTATTACTAAATATACAGATTTCTGCTCAGGAATATTTACAGAAACTTACTAAATTTGTTTGTTCCACTTACACTCACTTGTTAGCAGACACATGATCAAAGTACTTAATTACTTGCCTTCTAGTTGTGATCATGTAATTACATAATCACACAATTTATAAAGGGGATATCAAATTTTTGAGGGGAATACCAATCCAGAAATTCAGTGGTCAGGATTATTTTGTTTTGCGTATAATGCAGAATCAGACTAAACCGTTAGGTATTCCACGGACGTTGGCCGGTCAATTTTCAAGTGCATGATAGGATAAAACTGCCTTTTTCTCTTAGTCCTACCATTATCACTAATAAGAATGTTCTATACACCTATGATAGGCATCTCTTGTGTGGTTAGCAGATCCTGGTATGCATTTAGCGATATTCTCTGTGCTTTCTTTACACATAAAAAGGAAATATACTCTTTACTACCATAAAGCGCAATAGATTCACGATATAATAGAAAATGCAATCACTTGGAGTTAATTCTTTCCTTTGCTTTTAACTTTTGGAGTAAAAAGAAGGTAAAAGAGACTTAAAAGTGATTAAAGAACCAAAATACCGACCTAATGTGGTGACTTTCAGGTTTATGAAATCATTAGTAAACGCAAAGCAAAAACAATTACCCTAAAAGGGAAGAAAAGGAGGTTTGAGGCCATGAGGGAATCTAACTAAACATTTATGCTTAGTGCAAATATCATGCACCCGAAGTTATCCTGACACTTGCAAGAACTAAATTACTAGACTTCGATCTGCAGGGAAATAAATTACACTTATAGGTCAGTGGAAATAAACTGAGTAGCATTTTTGATGGTTAATTATTAATTTATCAAAGATGGTTTGGTTTGGTGAACCAACTTCATCGTTTTAAGTGAGGATTCATTGCTACTGGTACTGGTGCTGCCTGGACTGACTATCTTGAATAGTTGTATGTTGTACCACAGGCACAGAGAGACTACCCTACAGATTTATTACTAGCTTTGTTCCAAAACACACACCTGGGATTCTTTGCTCTATCATTATTAGCTGCTCCAAACCATCCTTTAATGCTTTTTTGAATTCTCAACTTTTTTCCTTTTCCTTTGCTTTCTTTCTTCACTTTCTCTGATCCTTCAAAGTATTTGTTTATGATCACCAGTGTGAAATTTTAGACAGATAGCATTATAGCTCACTGATATCTATGTGCTTCATCGTGTATGCTGGATTAACTGATACTGGCGACAATGTTGCACTTTGAAGTTTGAACTCCATATTTCCACCTTCAGTCGTTCTCGCGGAATGTTTAGTGAACAATAAATGACGGATTAATACTACTCCATAAGAATAATAATAGAGCGTCACCTTAATTAAAACAAAAGTCTCGTCGGTCATTTGGATAACGACGCAAAGACAACAAACCAGATTAAAAGGTGTACTATACTAGAATTACTGTTCCACATTTTCCATTTGCGTACGCTGTCTTTTTCTATTGATTATCAAACATTTCTTGTTTCCGACCGCGAAATTTGAACCATCATTTTCTCGAAGACGAAACATTTACATGTAGAAAGATTTATTTACGAGCAGGATGGTATAAGAACAGACCGACATCAAGAAGTTACTAGTATTTTGACAAGATTTTCTTGTGATCGGTCAGTTATTTTGTCAAGATTGATCAATCTAAATAGTACTAGTTAGATCTATCAGAATAGTGATATGTTGGGAGTGAAAAGTTAAGGACTTAGATTATCTGAATCAAAATTAGTAGGTCAGCTGCTTAAACAGTATAATGAACAGGAAATGGGCTATATAGCCAAAAACACAAGTTTTCTGGACCATATGGATTGGTAGAAGTTTCGTCTGGGTCAAATGGACAGTTCAACTTTTTAATTGAAACTGATCCAATTACCCTTTTGTAACTGCACCTTCTCCGTCTCCTCAACAAAACCACGTTCTCCTTCTCTCTTCAGATGAAAACCGCCAACATCCTTCTTCTTCATCTTCTCACAAACTAGAAGAGGAAAAAATTCGTCCACTGTTTCCCTACACCAAAAACCATCAGAAATCGATTTCCTCCACCGTCTCCTAACCATCAACAGTAGCAGATTCATCAGAAACCATCCAAAAATAACTGCATGACCTGTTATGCATTGTTTAGAGTATCTGCATAACTTGTTATGCATATAAAAAGTGTTATTGTTTTTGTTAAGCATTCCCTGCGTCACTTATTGTTTTAATGCATAACATCTTATGCAGATCCAACATTGACAGCATGACAAGTTATGCATTGTTTAGGTTATCTGCATAAGTAGTTATGCATATAAAAGGGTTTTTACGACTTCCCTGCGTCACTTATTGTTTTAATGCATAACATCTAAAAAAACACTATGAAGCCAAAATAAATAATGCATGAATCATTATGCACATATATAAAAATTAATTGCATGATTTGTTATGCATTGTTTAGAGTATCTGCATAACTTGTTATGCATAACTGGTTATGCATAACGTTATGCATAACTGCTTATGCAGTAAGAGCAGCTATGCATAACTGCGTAACTTGTTATGCATAACTGGTTATGCAGTAAAAGCAACTATGCATAACTGCGTAGCTTATTATGCATAACTGCTTATGCAGTAAAAGCAACTATGCTGAACTGCGTAGCTTATTATGCATAACTGGTTATGCAGTAAAAGCAAACATGGTGAACTGCATAACTTATTATGCATAACTGCTTATGCAGTTAAAATACAAACATTGTTTAACTGCATAACATCTTATGCAGATCCAAAAATAACCGCATGACCTTTTATGCATTATTTAGAGTATCTGCATAACTTGTTATGCATATAAAAAGCCTTATTATATTGGTTAAGCATACCATGCATCACACATTGTTTAACTGCATAACATCTTATGCAGATCCAACATTGACTGCATGACAAGTTATGCATTGTTTAGAGTATCTGCATAACCTGTTATGCATATAAAGTTATGCCTTCCCTGATGAGTGTTATTAAATCATGTTGCAGTTTTAGGAGAACCTTAGAGATGAGTACAGTGCAATGGAGTTGGAACTCTGTGAAATCGAAACTAAAATATTGAATCGAAAAGATCTGCATTGATCGTAAATTCAAAAACAAGCTTAAAATATCTAAAAATCCATTCGAAAACCTAAATTAAACTCTGTAACTTAAAATAATAGATCATAATCTTAAAGAAACTAAAACCTAGAATCGAATCAAGATTAAACAAGATCAGAATCAAAGTTAAACAAGATCAGAATCAAAGATAAAACGAACGAACCTGAGCTTGAATTTCAGATTATCTTTGCTGAGTAAATTGAATCTCTCAATCAGCTCCTTCGCAATGTGATAAAGTGCATAACAAGTTATGCAGTACAAAAATATGCAAAAAAAATATGCATAACTAGTTATGCAGTACAAAGAAAATGTGCATAACAAGTTATGCAGTACAAAAAAAATGTGCATAACCAGTTATGCAGATGCATAACTTGTTATGTGACACAAAAATAAATGTGCATAACCAGTTATGCAGATGCATAACAAGTTATGCAGTACAAAAAAATGTGCACAACTAGTTATGCAGTACATAGCTGAGATATCATCATCAGACATTGTCAAGGTCAATCCCAATGCTACACCAAGAGCTGCAAGGTGGGATTTTGCAGCAATGAAGAAAGCAATGCTCAAGAAGCATATTTCAAGATTAGAGGTACTTGTTTTATGAACCTTAAGAATGAATGTATATTTCAAGCATATGAAAGCAAACATGCAGAACTGCATAACTTGATTAACGTGCTTTCCATCAAAAACTTCCCACTCCATGTCACCAGACTTGATTATTCTCCACTGGACACCAGCACGAATGGAAGCCAACACTTTTTTCTCTAGCCTGGGACAAATGAATCCTTTATACGTCTCCCCCTTCCTCTTCCTTGTACTCATCTATTCCATAATTTTAAGTCTGATCCAGTTAACAAGTGTTGCAATAGGCATACCTTTTGCTTCCTTGATCCAAGAGTTAAAGGACTCTGCAATGTTTGAACACATGTCGCCGTAACGACATCCCAGACAATGTGCATTGGACCAACATTCCACTGGAATATCACTCAAGAATTTGTGAAGACCATCACATCCCATATCCTTCAACTTTTGCATACCCTGATCAAAGCCTTCATGAGTCGATGAATAGAAACATTCTTTGAACAAACCCATCGCAACACAATGCTCTCCCTTTTTCTTGTTGGTCTTACTGCGAACATTATTCTTCAAATGCTGGTAACACCAAGCATGATAGAAAGTTGGGAAAACATCACGAATCCCTTGGATCAAACCCTCATGGCGATCTGAAATAAAAGTTAGTACACGAGGACCCAAGATAGATTCTAGTTTCTTCAAGAACCAATGCCAATTCTCAACAGTTTCAGATGATACGATACCATATGCCAGAGGAAATATTCCTACAGAAACAAAACAAACACAAAAATAAAAAATCATATCAAACTGACTGAAACTGCTATTATACAGAATGAAACTAGTTTCATTCTCTAGTCTGACTTCACCAGTTAAGGTTGAAACCGGTTTCATCCAGTGATAATCTGACATAAAAAAAAAATTATGACATCAAAAATAAAAGAAGACGTACCATTATTCGCATTCTTCCCGGTACCACCATAAGACAACCCCTAAATTTTCCAGTTAGGAAAGTTGCATCCAAGAACAGTACCGGGCGACAATATTCGAAACCAGAGATGCAAGCATCGAAGGCTAAGAATAAACTCTTAAACTCGCCACCTTCAACAACTAAATTAGCCCTACTACCTGGATCGTGTTTCTTCACGGCTTCCCACCACCATCTCAAGTCAGTGTATGATTTAATGTCCTCTCCATACAATTCCTTGAAACATAATTCTTTTCCGGCATGCGCCTGATCGTAGCTCACTTCCAACCCATAATCACTTTTGAGTTCTCTAACAATATCCTTGGCTTTCTTGTTGGGATTATGTTCAATCTGCTCAAATATCAAACTCTTGATAAGTTCCCGCGTAACCGGATCAGCCTTTGTTCCATCACTATAACCAGCACAACATTTATGTTCCCCGTTATAGGCCTTGAGGAATAAGTGACCCTTCACATTGGAAGTATTGGGAGCTGCATGGAACATCCAGTCGCATTCCAATTTCTCCTTGTAATAACATTCGACCGTATATCGTTCTGGATTGCTCTTGATGACTCTCACCCTGCGACCAAAAAAATGGTTATATTTCTCAACAACAAGACGAGATTCATCTCTTCCTCCATAAAAATATTGACCAACACCTTTTATAATAAACTCCCATTCAGCCGCCTTGCAAGATCTTTTAATTGCCAACTTTCCATTGTATGTACGTTCTTGAGACATGGGGATATCTTGAGAAGAAACAAGCTCTTGAGAGGAAGAAAAAGGTGACTGAGCTAAAAGCAACTCCGTCATTGTAGGTGTAGGAGTAACTTTACTGCTGCTCGGAAGATGACAAGGATTAACCAACTGAGCTCTGCTAGGATCTGGTGCTAAACGAAACTCGCTCATTCTACTGCTGCTCGGAAGATGACAAGGATTAACCAACTGAGCTCTACTAGGGTCTGGTGCTAAATGAAACTCGCTCATTCTACTGCTGCTCGGAAGATGACAAGGATTAACCAACTGAGCTCTGCTAGGGTCTGGTGCTAAACTAAACTCGCTCGTAGTAGGTTCACGAACAAAATCAGGAGCACGAAGAGGAACACGTTCAAATAAACGAAGCTCCAAGAAAGACAACTGGTTAACAATACACAATGACAAGAAAGAACAGAGCTTCACATCACTGTCAACAACATTGCTTCTCCCCTCATAGTCAAATACAAACTGAATTGAGTCTGGTAAAATGCTATTCCAATAAGAACAGACATGCGCCTTCAACTCATCAACTGTTGACTTCATAGTAACTTGGTATGGACACGCATCGGTTCCCCGGATAACCACACAGAGAAAATGACGACCATCTACAGGGAATATATAAAACAAATATAAATGAATCTGGATGTATTCAAAATTAAAATATCAAATCAACAACAACAAAGATCAAATTTAAAAAATCAAATCATATCTATCCTGCATAACATCTTAGGCAGATCCAAAATTAACTGCATGATTTGTTATGCATTGTTTAGAGTATCTGCATAACTTGTTATGCATAACTGGTTATGCAGTAAAAACAGCTATGCATAACGTTATGCATAACTGCTTATGCAGTAAGAGAAACTATGCATAACTGCGTAACTTGTTATGCATAACTGGTTATGCAGTAAAAGCAACTATGCATAACTGCGTAGCTTATTTTGCATAACTGCTTATGCAGTAAAAGCAACTATGCTGAACTGCGTAGCTTATTATGCATAACTGGTTATGCAGTAAAAGCAAACATGGTGAACTGCATAACTTATTATGCATAACTGCTTATGCAGTTAAAATACAAACATTGTTTAATTGCATAACATCTTACTGCATTCATACAACCCATACTCCAACATCTCTTCCACTCTCTCAACAACCATTATAATCTCGCTACAGCAACATCTCCTAACGCAGATGTTCTCCTCCCTGGAATCCAGATTTGCTCATCACGAATAAACGAACATCTGTGTACAATGCCCTATAAATTAACTAAAACCAAAAATGGTTTGCATCTTTGTACTATCAAAGTACCATTATGGCACAATGTACCACCAAAGAAGTTGTCATAAATTACTATGTACTTCTACGACTACGAGTACTGCTCTAAACAGTTCCATATAATACTTTCTCCTTCAGCAAGTTACTATGTACTTACTAGCAAAGTTCTATTTCCCTTAATCCTCTAACACTCAACCAAGTTATCATCAGTAAATACCCAAAAAAACAAGAACCAATCAATCAATCCAGAGTTCATCACCAATATTGAAAGTAACATAAGCATCAACAACTGCATGCATAATCTGTGGTTGTGTAAGGTATTTTTGATTCCAATTGCTCACAATAACATCTCTAGGTCTTTCAATAACATCTCTGTGGTTGTGTAACGTAAAGGAGAAATCCTAATAATAACCTAAACCCAAAATTGGTTTGCATCTGTGTATATTGCATTGAAAATAAGATTACTAAACTCTAGAAAACATGATTCGAGACAAACCCAAATAATGTCACATAATCAACTAAACCCTGGATATTCCAAATCAACAACTAAAATCAAAAATTAACAAAGATTAATCTTCAAATTCATAAAAAATCATCAACAACTAAAAATTACTTCAAAATCAACAAAGAAACTTCAATTGGACAAAAACCAAATCAAAATTATTTCAATTGAAATTTACCGTTCGACGCTATTAGATGAAACTTCGATTCAACAGTTGAAACTCCAATTGAAACTTCGATTCAACAAACTATTCAACAATCATTAATCACCATGATTGATCAACCAGATCTGAAAAAGACACGAGCTCTGAAACTTTGATCGAATTCTGCAGGTGAGGAATAAACGAGCTCTGCCAGGACGGGGAGGTTTTGAAAAGAGAAATAAATTCTCTTTGAAAAGAAGAGTTTAGAAGGTTAGGGGTATTTTAGGTAAGACATATTTTTTTATTTTAATTTTCCTGGACCAAATATCCAAATTGGCTATATCAACAGTATATTTCTGATGTTTGGTTATATAAACAGTATCAAAAGCTAAGAATCTATTTCACCCAGGAATTTTGTGTTTTGGTCTTTTTGACCAATTTTGTGTATAATGAAAGGGAAACATTATCATTTCAGACGAGACCAAATTTAATTCCAAAAGAAAATCTTTTGTACGCTGTATAAATAAAGCCCATGCATGCATGACTCGGAAAACATACAACATGCCATGATGAGAGGAATCTAATACTAGAAAGTATTCTTTCTCTCGATCATGCCTCGAATAATAGATTTAAAAGACGTGCATAAAAACAAGAAAGCTGATCGTGAAATTGGACAAAAAGTAGATACATATAACATGAAAATAGGATCATTTTATGGAAGACTATGAGCATATATATAGTAGGACTCTTTGAACCAATAATGATACATGCATCACCAATAATTTATCTTCGATATTTTTGACGGGTCATTATTTATCCATGTAATGTTTTCGTTCCAGAAATTACGTCAATTGTCCAAATATTTTCAAAACATGGTTCTAATGGACGAGCAAAAATTAGTATGGATTTATCCTGATGTAAATTAAAAATAAGAAAAAATATTTGAAAATGGGTAGGATGAAATTGTTTACATCCTGACTATTTTTACATTCTCATTCAGTTAAACAGTATCAAAATTTACACAAAATTGGTTAAAAACAAAATCAACAATTCATGGGTGAAAAGGACACTTAGATTTTGATATTGTTTAAATGGACAAAAGTATAAAAATAGTCATGATGTAAACAGTTTCATCCTACCCATTTTCAAATACGGAAAATGGGTCATTTGTCAAAATATTTTTAAATCACGGTTCAAATGGACGAGTAAAAAATAGTTTGGGTGAAATGGTCAAAAAAAATAGCAAGGATGAAACTGGATACATCCTGTGTAAATTAAAAATAAGAAAAAATATTTGAAAATGGACACGATGAAACTGGTTACATTCTGCCTATTTTTACATTTTTGTCCATTTAAACAGTATCAAAATGTAACTGTCCATTTCACCCAGGAATTGTTGATTTTGGTCTTTTTAACCAATTTTGTGTTTCAAATACTTTTTCTTATTTTTAATTTACATCAGGATACATCCAGTTTCATCCTTGCTATTTTTTAAGTTTAAGTCAAGATGAATCCAGTTTCATCCTTGCTATTTTTTTGGTGTTCATTTCACCCATACTAATTTTTACTCGCTATTTGAACCATGTTTTAAAAATATTTGGACAAATGACACATTTTCCGCAAAAATCTAAATATCTTTTTCACCCGGAAATTATCATTATTGGATTAATCGACCAATTTTGTGTTTCCGTTTTATGTGTTGGTACGTATTACATAGAGAGAGATAAAAACATAAACATGTGGCTGTTTTGGACATCAAATGCATCTCCGTATATTACAAACTTTGCACGGACTGGGGGTGCAATGTGGATGTGAATGTAAGTAGCATGAGCCCTGGCTATGTGTTTGATAGGATATTTAGTATCAGATGGTATCTGAGTATATATTCGGCCAGTGCATTATAATTGAGATAAACCCAAAAAAACTAAAGAATGGAGCTAAAATGTGTTTGCCTGGAGACTATCTATCTAGGTTGTATACTAAGCTTCGCGCCATGTGTGCATTTTATTTTAGCTATCTCCTAGCTAAGATTATAAAGAAATCTGGCTCGCTGTAATTGTTTTCTACACGTTTTAGATGCCAATCATCTACCGCAGTCCACTGTTATTTTCTCTGATCCATTTTCACTTTGTGTACGTTAACGTAGTAATCATTAGTGAGCAGGACCCACGCTCGAGTCTAACACGGATGAGCAGATTTACTTTGGTGGGGGCGGGGCAGCTAGCGTATTGCTAGATTCATCTTTGCATCTCTTTCACGAGCGTCTACTTTAATTTATTGCATCCTGAATCGGACCTCTGAAATCTTCAACCCCTCGTTCCATCTCTAGTTTGCTGTTTTGGGGAAAAAATGTGTGGATGTTGGTGGTCCGTACGGGATTATGGACATCCACAACAGTGTTCATCACCAAAGTTAATATCAAAATAAAAGAATGATACAAATGGGTGTTGACATAAGCTTTTGATGGAGCCACTTTCTGAAAAAAGCTTTTATAAACGAGGGATGAGCTTTGTGCTTTTTGAAGATCTGCCGGAGCACTCTTCGTTTGACAGTTCACCACTCGTACTTAATCTATGTACGTGTGTTGAATCTACTCTCATTCCCTTGGGTTGCTGTATCCTGCATGCATCCTTGCCCCTTCACGCAAATTATTTTTGGGGGAACTAACCGGTTATTGAAGAGGGCTTCCACCGGGACAAATGAGGGTTTTACAAATTTATACTTATATGATTATATGATTAGGCATATTCCTGTTTTTATTATTAACTTGTAATAAGGCTAATCTTTATGGGCTAGATTGAACTGTTAGATTGGTCAAAAAGTGTTGCAAATCAAGAAAAAAGTGTGAGAAAAAAGTTAACGCTACTTCTGGCTATTTCTCTCTCCTATCACTTGTTCGCAGTTCAACTAGCAGCGAGATTGAAGCGTTGAATCTCCCAACGCTGAACGATTCAGCGTTATGCGAATATTCCAGGGCATCAACGGTGAACAGTTCAACGCTCTTCTGGATGGTGTTCCATTCAGCGTTAGAGGTTGACGCTGCACCATTAAGCGCTTGAACCTTTTTTTTTCACCAATAGTCTCATTTTCTAAATGTTTGGAAAGTGTTTGGCAATTTGTTCCAATGGTGGTTTGTTTCAAAATTTGAGAATTTACCAAAGTAAGGGAAATCAAATCTTCCATTACATTCCAAAACAAGGTTACAATGTTTTTTGAAAAAATTTTAAAAATATATAAAAATTAAAATAACCTAAAACATTAAAAAAAAAAAAAACATTGAAATCGAAATCTTACTTCTAAATAACTTAAAACATAAAAAAAGTACATTGAAATTGAAATTGAAATCATACTTCTAAATAATTTAAAACATAAAAAAATACATTGAAATTGATATCCTACTTCTAAATAACTTAAAACATAAAAAACAACATTGAAATTGAAATCCTACTTCTAAATAACTTAAATTATTACTAATATATCACTTTAATTTAGGGGATAAGTGGCAATCCATGACGGGCTAAAATCTCGTTCTTCCATATTTTGTAGACGGGTTTCTCTCGTTTCTGTAATTCATCCAAGGGTTGTCGTAGGATCTTCATGTCCGATTCTCTTTGCTGCGTTTGTGCCAAGATTGAAGAGTTTTCCATGTTCTTCTTCAGATACTCTTCCTCTGTTTCATACTTTGCCGCTCTTTGTGCTTGTGCATTTTCAAGAAGTTCGATGAGGTTATCCATTTTTTCATCTGCTTTCTGCGATGCTTTAGCCTCACAAGCCCTTTTCTTTGCTTGATCTCTCCTTCCACTTCTAACTTCATCTGTTTTTTTCGAAATAACGTCTTCTCTTTGATATGTCCGAGGTTTCAGAATTATGAGTAGATGAAGTGCTACCAAACCTTGCCATATTTTCCAAATCTTCATCCATATTATCAGCTTCATTTTCTTGAGTAGCTTGAGTTTGTTGAGTAGGTTGAGTAGGTTTTTTCTACTTTCAATGTAGTTTTTCAAGATAGCCAAGGAAAATGAATTTTTCTTAGAGTCCCATGCACCATGAGTTTTGATATCCGAAAAATATAAATCATCCAGAGCAGGATATGTTAGATCACTAACCAACTGCAGCGTAACTACTGGTTGTTTACTAGGGTCACCAGTGGGAATTCCCGTTAACATGTACTAATCTAAAGGAATGAGGCCAATTTCAAACTCCCTAAAATGAAAGCTCTTGGTTTTTGACCACCAGCTCTCAGCTATGGCTTCAACTAAGGCTCTATCCCCATTAGCGAAATCAAACTCAAAAACAGAAGAAAAAAAAATCCACAATTGTCACAATATCGTTGTGCTATCGGATTATCTTTCACTACAATTTTGTAATACTCTTCAATATCATTCAAACTACCTCTAAAGCTTAGTTTGCGAGCGTCTTTCATAACATCGTGACATACATATCTATCACAATTCTTTGATGAAACTACATCCAACCGATCTAGCATTTCATCCATACTCATACTACAATCAATAACAAACATGAAAAAAAATATCATTATCATTCATTTTCATCCATACAAACTAAATTATCATTAGCAACTCATCCATACAAACTAAAATATCATTAGCAATTCATCCATAAAACTAAATTATCATTATCATTCATTTTTATCATACAAATAATCAAATAATCAAAATTTCATTTTTTGTTCATCACAAATACTCAAATTAAACCCTAAAAATTCTAAAAATCAATTTCAATCACATATCATTCAAATCACGTAATCATATCATCTAAATCATGCATTGTATCAACTATCAATCATCAAATTTTCATCATAATCAAAAATCAAGAAAAAAACCCTAAAATTTTAAATCCTTACCTCAATCAATTTCATGGACGGAATTGAATGAAAATACTCTCAAACGATCAAGGATTCGATGAAGAACAAACCCACATAAGGATTTGAGAAATAAATTCCTAGAATGATTGATCTACAAAATCCATTTTCGGGTGTGTTTGAGAAACAAATGAAATGGGGAAGAACTGAGGGAGAAAGACTTCTGCGCTGGAGAAAACCCGATTCTTGGACGCTGAATAGTTCAGCGTTGTCAACCTAACTGACCAAGTCAAACGTTGTTCGGTTCAGCGTTCACCTGGACGCTGTACTGTTCAGCTTTCGACGTTGTACTATTCAGCGTTCCGCTGCTAGATTCGCGACTCCATAGGACTTAGAAGGTTGCTTAGCTGACGTGGATGTCCAATCTAACTGCTAGATTAGAAGATCATAGGAGTTAGCCTAAGGAAATAATTCTTTTTAGGCAAATTCCGATATGGGTTATGTTTGGCGGATGAACATATTCAGATGAACATGGAAGCAAGGGAGCATATGCTTTGCACTCTATCTGCGGTGCCAAACTATTCCCAATTTTCCCATGGAGCTGATGATCTGCCAAATACTGTCCGAGAAAGTTGAAACAAGTCTCATATTATTGATGGCGTTCCCGTGACTCCTTCCTCGTATAAAATATATTTCTCTGAACTGGTATAGGAAAAAAATGTTATTATTAATTAACTAAGTTAACTGCCAGCCTAACTGTATACTAGTTTAAAACTAATTTTCGTCTCAGCTTTTCAGTTGCAGAAGTTTATCTTAAAAAAAATTCTCCGATAGATCTGTAGTAGTGTAATGGCAGACACTCAAAAGTTATCAACCCAATCCTAGCTAACTGTGTTTTTTTTTGTCTTTGGCCTTAATCCAGTTATTTGTCTTTGGCCTTAATCCAGTTAATATATGCATATTTCCCTCCTCCGGTTTAAATTGCTAGTGTATTTGACAATTAAAAAACGATTAGTTTATAGATTAATCAACTCCGTGACGTTTCTCTCACGCCATCGTCAATCTTCCACTTCCAAAATTCCAGCTACTCTCTTCCTCGCGACAATTTTTCTACATTTTTTTTTTATTTTTCTGTTGTAATGAACTCTTATCTAAGAAAATGTTATACTAATCAGTTTTTAATATGTATTTCTCGAGAAGAAAAATAATTAAAAGACATAGTAGGACTGTCCTGGCCGAGTGCAGCAAATGTGCGCATTGGAGGGGTAACAAGAACCGGATGTTCGGCACG
Source organism: Papaver somniferum (assembly GCF_003573695.1). Classification (NCBI taxonomy): domain Eukaryota; kingdom Viridiplantae; phylum Streptophyta; class Magnoliopsida; order Ranunculales; family Papaveraceae; genus Papaver; species Papaver somniferum. The sequence continues at coordinate 4,404,945 of NC_039359.1, forward strand.
TCAAGATAATGCACTAGTATGCATGCAGTACCCAAAACTCTGATCAACTAGAAAAAACATTTACTTACTTCGTGCTGCAAAAGTAAATTTATTCTATTACTGCACACTAATTTGTTATGATTTCTCAAGCTAAGTTTGTTCCTAAGCATACATAGCCGAGGACTATAGGGCCTTGAGGGGTTGATTGGCAGCAGAGAATCTGTAAAATAAAACTATATATAGTTCTGCAAAAAGTAGAGTGACAGAGGGTATGAATCTATGATTAGTTGTTAATTAGGTTTGAATATTATATGAGATTCTCTAATCAAATTTATGTTGGTTAATATATATTTAGCTTACTGAGAGGGTATCTTGGTTGGTACGTCACAGAGAGTCAATTGCATGTGCCGACTGTCAGCGACATTGGAGAAATTGTGTTACTTTGTTTACAAGGAGATCTAGATGAATCCATAACAAGATAGATCCTAACTTTGGACGATTAAGCATTCCTCTGGTTTCAAATAATTGAGTTCCAAAACATGGGTATCATTTTCCGACTAAATCAAATTCAACAATTTACCGGGATTTATTGTAGCTACATAAAGAAAGAAAGTAAATGCCCGTAGCAAAGAAAGAAACTAAGTCCCAGACTGTGATGCAAGTGGAATTCTAATCCCAGACTGATTGGTGCAAAACGTGTCGGCTCAATATACCCCCGGCCCATGAAATCACATCCCTAGCACGCTGCGTGCTACGTTCATTGTGCCAAAGATTCAAAAGAGTGGTACCGTGCTTTACTAAATAGCGTCCAGTGTTGTGTTGTGCCAGAAAACAATAATGACGTGTCGTATTGTGCTGTACTTGCACATTTATTTTATGTTTTTTAAAGTAAATATTTTTTTAGATACTTTAGTTAGCATATGTATTAGTATACAAATAAATTAGCATAATGAAAATAAAATGTCAAAATCTGCATAAAATAAAGACTTTTTGTGATATATGCATGAAATATGATGCACCATGTAGTATCTTATGCATATTATGACGTGCTTTTGTCACTTGCCGTGCTGTATTGCAGATGTACCTATTTGTCTGGCACAACACACTAAGCTAACGTGATGTGTCTGCGCCATGCCAGATCACATGTTGTATTGTGCTAGAGGTTTAGGGTGTTGTGTTGTGTCGTAAACGTGCTGGTCCGGCACAATTTACACCTCTACCCAGACCTCTTGGTACAATCGCCAAGTGTCTCCCCAACACAACTATTAGGTTCAATTGCAAAGAAAAGTTACTGTAAATGTATTCTATTCATGGCGTAAGATCAGTACCCCTGAATAATAGAAAAAAGCCAGAAGAGATTACCCCATACGTTTGTTGTGCTCGGTTTACAAACCTGCCTTGCATAAACTCAACGGAATCAAAATTATATCTAAATCTACTAAACTTTATATGATTTCCTACAAGCGAATATTAGTTGAAGATTAGGTATTAGGTACATCTAAGTTTGTTGTGAGCGATTATCTGACAATTTATGAAGTTTATGAAACTGTGGTGAACAATAACCTAACGGAATCAAAATATGGCCTTGTTCAATGATAAGGGTCAACTTTAGAGGGACAAAGGCTTAAAATGAAACGGTCATCTTTGGTGGGACGAAGTCACGGAGGGAATATGATATTACGATCATACCGCGGCGTAATGTATGTCAGAGGGTTCAAGGTCATTTCTAAAATATCGAGAGTTTAATAAAAGGGTATTTGTTTTTTGCTGACTCGGCGTCTCAATATTGATTGTTTTTTATTTTGAGTTAGATCCGACGAATTACCTGACTCAGACCCGTTGAAGTCGGGTAATAAAATGTCACTGACTCTGATCAAGCCACTGACTCATAATTTTGAGTCAGCTAAGTTGGATCTGACTCAAAAGACAAACATATTGAGTATGATCCAGATAAGTCAGGTGATTTCAGTGAGATCCAAACGAATCAGAATCAGACGAGCCAGATTTTTATTAAAAAAAAAGAACATTATGTAAATGTTATTTAGAGATAGCAAAATCCAATAATCACATTCACATAAGTAAACCAAATAATATATTTTTTAAGATGAAGTAAGCGTAGACTTCCAAACAAGATAATAAAATTTCTATCTTTCTTTTTCTTTTTTCTCTTTTGTAACTGATAAACAGGAGATTTCATTCATTAGAAAAAGTAAAAGGTTTTAAAAGTTTAAAGCACCAACGGGAAGCCAAGAACCAAACAACAAAGAAAAGAAAAGAGTATGGTGAATATATTTGTTTATCACCCCCTTAATCTCAATCTGTCAGATAACAATCTGAATTTCTTTCAAACCACGCACACCGCATGATTAAAGCTAGAAAAACGACGGCATTTCATTAAGTTTTTTGCTATGAATTCTTGATCATAGCGGGAAAAAAGACGCATATTAAGTTAACACGCATACCTCTGCAAATGAGAGAATCAGAAGTTGGAAATTCATCGTAAATTACAGTGAAAAGACTATGGTACCTAGTGCACCACCAATTCTTTTACTTTTGACATATATAAATATACCTTGTATAATTATTTCGGTTCCTAGATATCAAACGGATAAGATGACCTTGATAATAATTAATCTAAGTTCAACAAAGATAAATTAAGGTATGTTTAACATACAAGTGTAATTACATTAATTATAAAACAAATATACTGCGAAAGTAAAGTAACAAAACATATATTTTTTTAATGAGGAAAACTGCCTGATCGAAAAATACTGGAACCTAGTCCAGTTTGGAATACTCTTGAAATTAATCCTCTACATAAATGCCTACCCACAACCTCGTGCAGGTAAGACAGAATAAACTACTCGTAGTTATCAAGTTTTCTCAGTATGTCTGCGCTTATAACCAATCTGGCTAAGAAACGTGAATCCCTCAATAAAGTCCACTGTCAAGAGTTGCTTTACAATTCGTCGTAAAGCAATTCTTGAGCACAGGCATGACCTACTCAGAGGAGAGGCTAAGGCCTGATGTTACTTTTCTAGCCACATGAGTGATAAAAGTTTGTACAACCACATGATCTATCACAGTCATTGTATAACCATATGATCTATGAGAGTCGTTGTCCAACCATAAGATCTACGCGATCCATTGTCCAATCATAGTAGATAAGCGGGTAATTTTCAATCGTAGGAGCGAAGCAATATTTCTTTAGTCGTATGAGTAAAACAATATGTCTATGAAGGGACGAAAGCATGGACTGTCCTGGAGAGACGTTATGACAGAGTCAAGCCTGAGGAGGCACTGTGGTGGATTATTAGTACCCATGGTGAGTTTCGAAGTACTGAGTCTCCAAAGAATCGGGGTGACGTTAAAGAGTCTTGGGTTTGACAAAAGATTCGAGTGACGTCAAAGAGTATTTAATTTTTCGAAGACTCTGGGTGACGTTACAAAGACTTGAGCTTGATTGCGAGTCCTAGCTACGGAATGACCATACAAATATGTGTGTTAATGTGAATACTAGATTGAGGTTAGGTGACGAGAGTTGAGGCTTGGACTGTGATGATGAAGGCTTCACCCGTGAAATGAGGCTTGGCATGTGAGGATGGAGGCTGGGCCTGAAAGATTGAGCTTTGTCCATGAGGACTGATACTCGGCCATATAACTGAGCTTCGACCATGTATTTCTTGCATTGAGGTTTAGACATATGCTTGACTGTTGTCGAAAATACTGGACCGCACCCTAAATGACTGTTTTTCTCCTAGTTATAAAATTATCTTTCTTCCCTTGGTCGAAAATCACCATCTATAGTTACCAAATCATTACAATTTGATCAACATATTATGAATCGCTAAATTTTTATAGCCAAATCTCCAAAGTTCTTGAGTGGCCTTATATTAGTAGAGATGGACCATGGAATAAACAAAACCCATCTAGAAGAATCTGTTAGTTCAACAATAAGTATGAACAATCAAAACTGAATAGCAAACTTTTTTCCCATTAATGGTACTACTAATGCTCATTGATCCCCAAAAAGGCTTTAATTTAGTTCATCATGCTTTTGTTAGATCTTGATCAGAACTACTTGCTACGGACAATAACTCACACTTGTCTCACATTTGTTCAGGATGAGTTTGTAAGAATCTAAAGCTCAACTGTTTATAGTGTTATGACCAAGGATTGTTTGGAAATAAGATCTACCAAAATTTGTAAAACTTGAAAATATGCGATAAAAGCATTTCCAATTAGCAAAGATCATGATATTATATGATCATATTAACATGTATAACTCATCGTTAAGAATTATAAGAACCATATTCCACATCAATACTTGAGATATCCTACTAATATAACAATCATATTTAGCTAGTTTCAAATCAGTTGTACTTTGCTAAAATAGTTAACTAGTCATGTACAATATTCTAGGAAATGAAAGCTATTCAATTTCGATACTAAGTATAGTAAAGAAAATTAATCTCTAAATATTAATCTTAGTCTATCCTTGAGTATCAATAAAAATATAAAAAATAATAATATATCAGACTGTGTTCAATATTTCTTTCACAATGAGCTTTCCAATTCCAACTTGTGTCAAGATTGACATCTATTAAACAAGAAAATAGTGTAACAACCCTATTTTTCCATGTAATCTTAGTTTATGATTTTCTTGAAAATATGTCGTTAAATGGTACATAACTTCGAGAATCTGGGAAAGCATCACTGTTATACAGTAGTATAAAGAAAGGAATCCAAATACTTTTTATGCATCTTGACACCACAATTAAGCTCAATTAATTAAACATATGTTTTCTCGAGAGAGTACAAATCATAATTTAAATTTTATTAGGACTACCGAAGGTAAAATGTTTCGCACTTCCTTACAACTATACCCGAAATCTAGAAGAAAAACCAAATATCAACAATTATTTGGATATTCTCCGAAAACCCATTCAAAAATAAACTCAATCAAGCCCCCTCTAAACTAAGAGCAAGTTTTCCCGATCACCAAATTAAGGGAAAACATAAAGAAGAAAACAAACGTATAAGCTAAAGTTTTTTAGTGATACAAATTTATGATGGAGCATTAATATTGAACAATAGCTAAAATAGAAACAAATTGAAATTACGAGGGTACCAAATACACCATGCTTTTTTGTTTCAATCTATAAGTCTGATACCAAGTGTGATCATCTATGGAAAAAGTCGAGACAATATAACAACAAGGTATTCACTTGACAATAGTTATGGTAGAAGACCAATTGACTACATGATCAATGTCAAGTGACTAGGATTTACCGTACAATTGTTATGTACTTTATTATAGTAAAATAATTATAATGCGGGAGTAAAGTAAATGACACAACAAGATTTTGTTAACAATGAAACATCAAATGCAGAAACACCCCGGGACCTAGTCCAATTTTGAATACTCTCATAATTAAGATGTTATACAAAGAGCAAATCCAACTTCGTATAGTTGAGACCAACTAATCTACCCATAATAACTTAGTTCCCTCAGTATCCCTATGTCTAAGACTGTCTGGTCATGCACACGAATCCCAAGATAGAAAATCATTATCTTGAGTTATTTTACAGATTTAAAGTCTTAAGCACTCAACTCCTTTTGATCGTCTTCCAAACAGTAAATGATCAAATCTGTTTGGTAACAACTTCAATTATCTTTTAGAAAAAAATCTTTGAGTTTTGACAAAGGCTCTTCCATTTAAACTAGCAAACTCATCTGTCGTGTGAGATCAATCCAAACCAGTAACTTAGATTCGGACTCGTAACTATTAGATTTGGATATTGAATAGTATCACAAAATGATAGTAGTCGATCTAAACGACCATATGATCAAATCTATCAAAGATAAATTGGATCTAAGTCGGATCCCAGACGATCAAGATGTGTGCACAAATCACGAGTTATGAGAACCAATAAGAAAAAAATTCTTGTCTTCGGATTTTCAATTGCCTTCTTATATACTCGCACACCTCAAACTTGAATCCACTTATGATCGATCACACAGAACGTAGTCTGTTAACAATGGATGATAACAAGTTGTCTTTAGATATAAAAACAGTTCTAAAGATCCCGTCAACACTTTGATCTAGTTTGAGCGACCCTTATGTTAAAAGAGAAGGCTCTCAAGAATAATCAAACTAGGTGCAATGAAAGTTTCAACAACTGTTGGTCAATCAAAACAATAATCTAAAAACGAAAATAATAATACAATTATCTAGTTTCCACCAACGGTACTCGTAGAGATTCTTGATCCCACAGAATTCTTTAAACGAGCGGTCGTAAGAAATTTCTTATAATTAGGGTACTTTCCTCTCCGGATATACGGCTCCACCAGAAATAACACGAATGAAGTTTTCCTGGCTCTTAGGATAGTTTGCAAGAAATGCAAACTCAACTTTAGAGATAAGGAAATTCCAAAACCGAAAATATTATCAAGATATTCAATAAGTACCTAATTTAGGTTTTCATATTTCCAACTAATATCCAACATGTAATTCCGAAATCTCTCATTAAAAAATATCTAATATTAGTTTAACACTTAATTAATATAACTTTCCAAGAGATATGTTTTGATTTGCTGGAAAATCAATAACATATAATCGAAAATCTTAATTAAAAGATTCTCAATTTTTCGGATTGGGATCACCTTGAGTATCAAGGAATGTCTTTGAACAATAAAAGATAAGAATTATATTGATGTCCAAATTATGTCGACATTAGAAACTTTTCAATTTAGTAGACTCTAATTCCAAACTCACAAAAAACCGTAAAGTGACATGTGAATATAGAGGATCGGTTTTTCACTTGAAACCGGTTCTACCATGACTCCTAACATAGGTTAAGATCGGTTCTACCAAGCTCCAAATATAGGTAGTGAAAAAGCGGGGGTCTAACAATACCACCCAATATTTCGCTTAGCAATCTGTATGGACTAACTCCGAAATACTTTCTAGAAAATCAACTAGACAGTCAGACTCAATCTAGGTAAAAGTATCTCAAGGAGTTAATATCTCTCTCTTGTTTTGATTTACTCAAGGTAATAGAAATCATCGAGTCTTCAATCAAACACAAGGAATAAATTGGATGGTACCAAAGACCAATATCCAAGGATCAATCAATGACAATCAAAAACCAAAGGTTGGATTAGTCTAATTGATGATCTAACTCACAAGCTGTATTATTTCAATTATAAAGATAAAACAATATAACGCGGAAATAGAAATAACACAGACACCAGAAATTTTGTTAACGAGAAAACCGCAAATGCAGAAAAACCCTGGGACCTAGTCGAGATTGAACACACACTGTATTAAGCCGCTACAGATACTAGCCTACTCCAAGCTAACTTCGGACTGGACTGCAGTTTAACCCCAATCAGTCACCCACCGATCCAAGGTACAGTTGTACTCCCTACGCCTATGATCCCAGCAGGATATTGCGCACTTGATTCCCTTAGCTGATCTCACCCACAACTAAGAGTTGCTACGACCCAAAATCGCAGGCTTTGACATAAAAAAATATGTCTCATACAGAAAAGTCTATCAAAGGATCAATATGTCTCCCACAGATAAACCCTAAAGGTTTTGTTCGGTCTTTTGATAATAATCAAGGTGCCACATGAACCAATTGATAATCCGATCTTAAATTCCCGAAGAATAGCCTAGAGTTATCAATTACCTCACAACAATCTTAATCGCATGGTGGCGAAACAAGATGTTGCGGAATCACAAACAATGAGACGAAGATGTTTTTGACTACTTTTTATATCTTGCCTGTCGAAGATATCAATCTCAAGCCAATCAATTTGATTGTACTCGTACGATAAAAGATGCAAGATCAGATCACACAATTATGATAAAAGTAGTATCGGTATGGCTTCACAATCCAAATGAAGTCTTTAAGTAGTTACCTGGTTTTAGAAGAGAAAACCAAAGGTTAAAGGAGAAACGAATCTAGCATGCAAACTAGTATCACACGAAAAGGTGTGGGGATTAGTTTTGCCCAATACTACATGTCTCCTTTATATAGTCTTTCAAATCAGGGTTTGCGATTAAGTTACCTTGGTAACAAAGAAATCAATATCCAACGTTAGATGAAAACCTGATTTAGATTCAATCTAATATTTCTCAACCGTTAGATCGAAAATTTATCTTGTTACACACACACTTGACAATGCACGTTTTTAGGTTTGTTAACCGTACCCAAACGTATGCACTTGTTGGTTCAACAATAGTTAACCAAATGGTTATCCATATGAGCATTTCATATCAACCATGTTCTTCTTTACCATAACTAGTTCAAATGAGTTCAAGATGAACTAGTTAGAGAGTTGTTCAATTACAAGGAAATCTTATGTACTACACAAGACACAATTGAAGCAAAGATGATTTGATTTACTTGAATCGATTTATGAACTTTTATAGCCACGGTCTGCAAACTGCATTCCTTATTCTTTTTAAGTTTAAGTTCAGAAATCATCTTCAGCTATATAGACGTATCAAGTTCGCAGACTAGGTTCGCGGAATTAAGTTACCAGGAAGAGTTTACAAACTCCAGCAGAAATTCTCGGGAATGAGAACTTCGTCGGTTCGCGGACTGGGTTCACGGACTGAGTTCGCGGACTTAGCTTCACGCAAGTAGTTTGTCAACTCCAGCAGAAATTCTCGGGTTTGAGAACTTCGGCAGTTTGCGGACTTGGCTCACGCCACTCTTCCGGTTCTCTTGATCAACAAAGTTCGCAAACTTTGGTTCAAGGAATAGGACTTATACATAAATGTGTTTCCACAACAATACTTATGTCCACCATTGGTTATGTAATCTAAACTCTCATTTAAATCATTGAAACATTCTTAGAGGACGTTATACAGTTGTTACACCATTTCTCGTCAAAGCAATTTTCAAGATGATTGACACATTTTACGACTTTCGTCACTAGGTAAAGCTAAACTTGATCGAAGCGAAAAGCTTACCAACACATAATTCGAGATATAGATAGGCGAGGTATACTCGGCTCGAAATACCAAATGTGTATAATCAAATTCTATATATATAGCATACGACTTCTTGTCTCAAAGAGTAGGAGATAGAGTAGATAGACTTTTGAGTGATAGATAAGTTCAATTCTTCACATACCTTTTTGTCAAGAAGTTCCACCGGTTACTTGAGTAGTTCTTCTACTTGTATGATGAATCATCATGAAGTCCTTGAGCTCAACTACAATTTCTATCCTAGTCTGAGACTTAGCTATAATAGACTAGAAATCAAGACTTATAATTTTGATCACTAACATTGACAAACATGCTTGAGATAGCAACGCATGCGAGTTCGACCGAGCAATGCTATAACAATCTCCTCCTTTGTCAATTTTAGTGACAAAACTATCAATACATATGGAATACAAAAAAGATAAAGAAACTTTAGTAGCTCCTATTCCACATGTCTAATCTTCAACATTCCTCGAAATATTCGTCACTTCCAAGTACTCCAATGATCCCAAAGGTTGTAAGTTTAGCATCACCGTTGTTGAAGTTCCGTAGCTATAACAATGAGAAAACATAGTTCTCGATCATTGTTATACAGTGTCATAGTATTATTACACAATGTCAAAGTTCAATTGTATCACAATTTCAATAATAATACTATGGTGATATGTATCACTCCCTCTTAGTCAATACTCTATCTCACATGGAAACCACTCCCTCTTACACAATGATCCGAAAACCATGTATTTGTAGTATGAACTACATATTAATTCTCCCCCTTTTTGTCAACAAAATTGGCAAAGGTACAAGAACGAGATCATAATGAAATTTCCGAAAGAGACATTTCATGACAAAAGGAAAAAAAAATACATACTAACTAATTTAGATGCAATCATAAAGCCGAAGCTAAATGCATTCATCAAGGAGTTTAAAGATACAAGATAACCCCTCTAAAATTCCACATACGCACACCCCTCAAGATATGACCATTAAACACAAGTTCAAAAGAACTCCCCCCCTTTTGATGTCACTCCCGAAAGAACAACAAGAGCGACCTTAATTTCGAAATAAAAGAAGGATTTTTATTGGACACCAAAAACCATAAGAAATGATTTTCTATATCCAAAAACTCAATCAAATTAATCACAAGTAAACCCATGATTAATTTAATCGGAATACACAATCAAATTAAACATAAAAGGTGATCAATTCAATTGATTGTGCTCAACATAAGAGAACTTATGGAGACACGAAAATACTCAACTAGATTAATTACAAGAGAACCCATAATTAATCTAATTGGAATACACAACCAAACAAATTACAAAAATAATCAATTTAATTGTCATTTTGCTCGACATAAGAAAACTTACGGAGAAATAACTAAATAACCAAACAAGATGATTAATATAGTTCAATATGCTCGACATAACATACCTCACGGAACACCAACTAAGCTAAAAAATCAACTTGGTTGTATAGTGCTCAACATAAGATACATTACGGATCCTCACAGTAATACATAAAATATGAATCAGGGATGATCAATACTGCGGAATACACAAGGATTCATTCTATTTTCCATCATTATTTGCATAACGATATTTAATTGCCATAATCCTTGAAAACAAAAGATTTTAACCTATCTTCCATCAAATATTTGACAATATAGGTTTAACTTTTGTATTTGTCAAAAGTCCATTCATTCTTTTATCAATACGTGAATACCGATCACGAACGACTTTACTTTTGATAAAGTATGGGACAACCACAGTTCACGGACGCAAACACACATATCCCATAATATATTGCAATATATAAAACCATAAAGATTAATATTGCAAAAAACATCTTCCAAATAACTTAGAATTTAAATAAATAGATCTAGAAACATTGAAGATGAAAACATTTGGCACTAGCTATGTGTAATCACAATAATTTCTATTCCAAACTCTAGTAATCCTTCTCAAAAACAAGAATAAATTTTCATAAGAAGTTTCCTAGGCATCAAGACAAACTCGTAATGCACATATAAGATGATTTGTCCTTAGAGGGTAGAATCAATATTTTTCTCCCAGATTTACACCAAGAATAGCTACCAAAGGCGTATAAAAAGATTTTTTTCACAAAGAAGAACATACAAAGTCATTAAGGACCATGCACCATAGTTCACATAAAATGATTGTGAACATTCAAGAATCCCATAGTGATGCGTACTACTGCCCGTTCTTGAACTTCCTTCTTTGTAATTCACCAACAACATTCTTGTAAAAGCTACAATGAGATTATAAGAGTAGTACTCCAAGAATACAAGTGCCCAAGTCCAAGAGAAGTGGAACAAGTGCAACGAAACAGAGCAAAACACTCAAAAACAAGTGACGGGACAAATACCAATTTTAACTCATCCAAATTCAAAAATTATCACCTCCATTTTCAAGAGAATTCAAAGAGGAAGAGAATGCAAAAAATAATGAGGTCATTCCGAGTTCGTACGAAGAAGATACGGCCACAACAAGTTTACCGAATATCGACGTCAAGTATGCATACGGGTTTGCAAACGAATTTTCCTATCCTAGAGCAGTTTGCAGACGGGGTTTGCGAACTTAAACCCCTGGATTTTGGTTTTAAATGATGTCATGCATACTTGGTATGTGTACCATGAAGTCCAAACATCTCGAACTTATGTTTTCAAACCTAAACATTTAAGAACCTTAAACACAGATCAAGTTAGGTAGAAATGAACGATAATCAAGGTACATGGATCATTATAAGTAATAAAAACATAAAACTTGCTCAAGTTTATCGACATACCTTTTTAGAAAAGTCCAATTGAATTCTACAGCCTTACCGAATATAATCTGTGCGCCCCAGTTGTTGTGCTTCCCTCACCGTATACATAGCAGGGCATTTCTTGGTGAGGATGCACTTTAAACACAAACAAGTTGTGTTGAGGTGAAGAATGTGTTGTTCACTATGGCACCAAGAAAGAGTTTCTTTCCAACAACTCTTAAATCTTGTAGTGTTGAGAAACACCCAAGGAACTGTTTTTTATAAGTCTTTCAAATAACTTCAAGAGAACCCAAAAAGATTTGTGTTCCTGATTTTTTTGTTTTCCAACTTATAAAAAACAGTTTTCCCAGATAGTTTTTAGTACTGCGAAGGGAAACTCTTTTGATAAAAAGAGACGTCCTAGATTCTTCATAAAAGAATACAATACTACTATCTTGATAGGAAGTATCGGGAATTGAGCAACAAATCAATTCATGCTTTGAGGTGATACACTCATATGACTGAGATTTAAACTCCTCTTGTAATTCGTTTAGTTTATCACAACTAATTGGATTACGCAGAGGAGGAACATTACTCTCACTGATTAGTAAATCAATACCAACCTCAACATGAATATTTTTCATCATAACTTGATTTATCCTGTCAAGAGATTCTTTCTCTTTCTGGAGGTATAACTCAACATCAAGAGATAAGCTCTCAAGCTTCTTTTCAATCCCTGAGAACACTTCAAGGGATTTTAAACCTGGTGGAGATTTAGATAGAATTTTTTCTACATATTTTATTAAATCATTCATGGAAGAGAATTCTGAAATCCCTGGATCTGGTGGTGCATTTATTGGGATAGCACTATTGTCCCTATAGTCAGATCGCTACAAACACATACTTGTAAGGTCTTGATTGTGTTTGCCTTCTCTGATACCAATTGAAAATGCGGGGGTCTAACAATACCACCCAATATTTCGCTTAGCAATCTGTATGGACTAACTCTGAATACTTTCTAGAGAATCAACTAGACAGTCAGACTCAATCTAGGTAAAAGTATCTCAAGGAGTTAATATCTCTATCTTGTTTTGATTTACTCAAGCTAATAGAAATCAGCGAGTCTTCAATCAAACACAAGGAATAACTTGGATGGTACCAAAGACCAATATCCAAGGATCAATCAATGACAATCAAAAACCAAAGGTTGGATTACTCTAATTGATGATCTAACGCACAACTGTATTATTTCAATTACAAAGATAAAACAATATAATGCGGAAATAGAAATAACACGGACACCAAAAATTTTATTAACGAGGAAACCGCAAATGCAGAAAAACCCCGGGACCTAGTCCAAATTGAACACACATTGTATTAAGCCTCTATAGACACTAGCATACTCCAAGATAACTTCGGACTGGACTGTAGTTTAACCCCAATCAATCTCCCACCGATCCAAAGTATAGTTGTACTCCATACGCCTCTGATCCCAGCAGGATAATGCGCATTTGATTCCCTTAGCTGATCTCACCCACAACTAAGAGTTGCTACGACCCAAAATCGCAGGCTTTGACAATAAAAAAATCTGTCTCACACAGACAAGTCTATCAAAGGATCAATATGTCTCCCACAAATAAATCCTAAAGTTTTTGTCCCGTCTTTTGATAATAATCAAGGTGAACATGCACCAATTCATAATCCGGTCTAATATTCCCGAAGAACAGCCTAGAGTTATCAATCACCTCACAAAAATCTTAATCGCATGGTAGCGAAACAAGATGTTGCGGAATCACAAAGAATGAGACGAAGATGTTTGTGACTACTTTTTATATCTTGCCTATCGGAGATATCAATCTCAAGCCAATCAATCTGATTGTACTCGTACGATAGAAGATGCAAGATCAGATCACACAACTACGATAAAAGTAATATCGGTCTGGCTTCACAATCCAAATGAAGTCTTTCAGTCGTTAACCTGGTTTTAGAAGAAGAAAACCAAAGTTTAAAGGAGAAATGACTCTAGAATGCAAACTAGTATCACACATAAGGTGTGGGGATTAGTTTTACACAATACTAGATGTCTCCTTTATATAGTCTTTCAAATCAGGGTTTGCAATTAAGTTACCTTGGTAACAAAGAAATCAATATCCACTGTTAGATGAAAACCTGATTTAGATTCAAGCTAATATTTCTCAACCGTTAGATCGAAAACTTAGTTTGTTACACACACTTGACGATGCACGTTTCTAGGTTCGTTAACCGTACCCAAACGTATGCACTTGTTGGTTCAACAATAGTTAACCAAATGGTTAGCCATATGAGTATTTCATATCAACCATGTTCTTCTTTACCATAACTAGTTCAAATGACTTCAATATGAACTAGTTAGAGAGTTTTTCAATTGCAAGGAAATTTATGTACTACACAAGACACAATTGAAGCAAAGATGATTTGATTCACTTGAATCGGTTCATGAACTTTTACAACCATGGTTTGCAAACTGCATTCCTTATTCTTTTAAAGTTTAAGTTCAGAAATTATCTTCAGATATATAACCTTCTCAACTTTGCAGACTAGGTTCGCGGAATTAAGTTACCGGGAAGAGTTTACAAAGTCCAGCAGAAATTCTCGGGAATGAGAACTTCGCCAGTTCGCGGACTGAGTTCTCGGAATTAGCTTCATGCAAGTAGTTTGTCAACTCCAGCAGAAATTCTCGGTTTTGAGAACTTCTGCATTTCGCGGACTGATTTCGCGGACTTGGCTCACGCCACTCTTCCGGTTCTCCTGATCAATAAAGTTCGCAAACTTTGGTTCAATGAATAAGACTTATACATAAATGTGTTTCCACAACAATGCTTATGTCCACCATTGATTATGTAATCTAAACTCTCATTTCAATCATTGAAACATTCTTAGAGGACGTTATACAGTTTTTACACCATTTCTCGTCAAAGTAATTTTCAAGATGATTTAAACATATCATGACTTTCGCCACTAGGTAAACATAAACTTGATCGAAGCAAAAATCTTACCAACACATATTTCGAGATATAGATAGGTTAGGTATGCTCGGCTCGAAATACCAAATGTGTATAATCAAAATATATATATATATATAGCATACGACTTCTTGTCTCAAAGAGTAGGAGATAGAGTAGATAAACTTTTGAGTGACAGATAAGTTCAAGTCTTCACATAAATTTTTGTCAAGAAGTTCCACCGGTTCCTTGAGTAGTTCTTCTACTTGTATGATGAATCGCCATGAAGTCCTTCAGCTCAACTACACTTTCTATCCTAGTCCGAGACTTAGCTATAATATACTAGAAATCAAAACTTATAGTTTTGATCACTAACATTGACAACACATGCTTGAGATAGCAACGCATGCGAGTTCGACCGAGCAATGCTCTAACAGGTAGGGATCGATTTAACCATGAATCCCAACAATAGATAGGATCGGTTTTACCATGATTCCTAATATAGGTAAGGATCGGTTCTACTATTTATCCCAAGATCGATTCTACCACAACTCTCAACATAGGTCAAGATCGGTTTTTCCAAAGTTCTTAGCTAGGTTCGAATTGGTCATACAATAGATCTTCAATGTAAACCGGACCAAAACGCTTATTGATTTCCTTTCGATTACAAAATAAGTTTCGTAGATGTACTTCCATTAAACATATGTAATCAAACATAGTTTTCTAGGAAGAAATCACACCTATTTTCAATACAGAATCAAGCAACGAGTTACATAGATTATCACATTTACGAAGTTCAAAGGATAAACATTATACTTCGTATTCAAATATGAAAATGCGGGGGTACCAAAATACACCGCCAACTTCATAGGAAATATGTATGGACTAAAATCAAATACAATTTCGAGAATTACAACTTAATGAATCTGAATCAGGAATTATATTAAGAGTCGTATCTCTTTCTCTCACAATCAATATGTAGACGAAAACAAGTCTGTGAACCTGATTATGGTGTGAGAGTTCTTGGACGATTCCAAAGATCAATATCCAAGATCAATCAAGTCGTATCCAACAATTACGATGGTCGTATCTACTTCGATTAATTTACGTACAATCTGTGATATTTCAATTATATAGATAAACAATATAATGCGAAAAAAGAAACAACACACACGCCAGAAATTTTGTTAACGAATAAACCGCAATTGCATAAAAACCCTGTGAAAAAGCGGGGGTCTAACAACCACACCCAATATTTAGCTTAGCAATCTGTATGGACAAACTCCAATATATTTTCGAGAGAGTCAACCAGACAGTCAGATTCAATCTCAAGAAAAGTATATCCAAAAGTTGTATCTCAATTTCTCAATTCAATCCACAATCAAACAAATAGAAGTTTGTGAGCCCGGTTGAATATAAGAAATAATTTGGACGGTATCAAAAACCAATATCCAAGTGTCAATCAATGTAATCAACAACCCAAAAGTCGGATTCACAAACTGATTGAACTTATGCACAACCTGTGATATTTCAATTATATAGAAAATATAATGCCGAAAAGAAATAACACAGACACCAGAATTTTGTTAACGAGGAAACCGCAAATTCAGAAAAACCTCGGGACCTAGTCCAGATTTGAACACCACACTGTACTAACCAGCTACAGACACTAGCCTACTCCAAGTTAACTTCAGACTGGAATGTAGTTGAGACCTAATCAATCTCACACTGATCAAGATACAGTTGCGCTTCTTACGTCTCTGAATCCCAGCAGGACTCTACGCACTTGATTCCCTTAGATGATCTCACCCACAACTAGGATTTGCTACGACCCAAAGTCGAAGACTTGATAAACAAATCTGTATCACACAGAAAAGTATATTGAATAGATAATTTGTCTCCCACAGATAAACCTATGAGTTTTTTTCGTCTTTTGATAAATCAAGGTGAACAGGAACCAATTAATAAACCAGACTTATATTCCCGAAGAACAACCTAGTATTATCAGGCACCTTACTATAATCTTAATCGATTAACGAAACAAGATATTGCGTAATCACAAACGATGAGACGAAGATGTTTGTGACTACTTTTCAATCTACTCTATCGGAGAATAAATCTTGAGAAAATCTTAAAGAAGATAGTACTCAATCACGATAGAAAACAACAAGATCAGAACGCGCAACTACAGAGAAAATAATTGGGTCTGGCTTCACAATCCCAATGAAGTCATTAAGTCGTTAACCTACAGGGTTTCGTGAAAAACCTAAGATTGAAGGAGAATCGACTCTAGTTATGTTACTAGAGTGCAGGAGGTGTGGGGATTAGGTTTCCCAGTTGCTAGAGTTCTCCTTTATATAGTCTCCAAATCAGGGTCTGCAACCAATGTTACCTTCGTAACAAAGCATTCAATATTCACCGTTAGATGAAAACCTGATTAGATTCAAGCTAATATCTTTCAACCGTTAGATCGAACTTAGCTTGTTATATACAAATGAAATGTACCGTCATTTAGATAAAGGTAACCGTACCTAAACGTGTACACTTAGTTGGTTCAACAATAGTTAACCAATGTTTAGACATATGAGCATTTTCATATCAACCTTATTTATCTTTATCATAACTAGTTCAAATGACTCAAATGAAACTAGTTAGAGAGTTGTTCAATTGTTATATTCTCATAGAAGTATACAAGACACAATTGAAGCAAAATCGATTTTGATTCACTCGAATCAGTTCATGAACATTATAGCCACGGTTTGCAAAAAATTGCATTCCTTATTATATAAATATATTAGTTCATGAACAAACCAATTTTAAAACATAAGCTACTTAAGTATGC
Source organism: Papaver somniferum (assembly GCF_003573695.1). NCBI lineage: Eukaryota > Viridiplantae > Streptophyta > Magnoliopsida > Ranunculales > Papaveraceae > Papaver > Papaver somniferum. The sequence continues at coordinate 4,422,518 of NC_039359.1, forward strand.
AAACGGGTATGCATACCTAAGTAGCAGGAATGAGTTTGGTTACGCCAGTACGCGTACGGGGACGCAAACCATTTACTTTTCCAAACTCCAGCCGATATTCACAAAACACGAACTTCCACCTCCCGGACTTCCATGACCATCCAGTACGCGCACAGGTACGCATACCAAGGTTCACGGATTTTGGACTTTACACAAATGTGAATACACATACTATGTTTATATCCAATCATGGTTATGTGTTCTAAACCCTCATTTCAATCATTGAAACATTCTTGGAAGATGACAATAGCTGTCTCAGACAAACTATTAGCTTCAAAGCAATTTTCAAGTGGCCGAATGATCAATACGAAACATTCCGAGTCCACATCAAATGATTGTATCACACAAAATCATGTAAGATGTTACAAGGAGATTTTCACATGATCATATTTTGACTTTCGTCAAGATTAAAAGATGAACTTGGTTAAAGCGAAAGCTTACCAACGCACATTTCGAGAAATAGATAAGCGATATAAACTCGGCTCGAAATACCAAATGTGTATAATTTAAGTCTATATAACAATACGACTTTTTGTCTCAAATAGGAAACATAGCAGATAAACTTTTGAGTGATAGATGAGTTCAAGTCTCCACATACCTTTTGTTGATGAAGTTCCACAAGTTCCCTTGAGTAGTTCTTCGTCTTCATTCAATGAACGTCGTGAAGTATAAAACTCAACTACACTTACTATCCTAATCCGAGACTTAGATATAACTAGACTAGAAATCAAGACTTATAGTTTTGGCAACTAAACTTGACAAACAAGCTTGAGATAGCAACGCTTGCGAGTTCGACCGAGAAGTGCTCTAACACTCTGGAACCTTGTCCATATTTGAACACCAAACTATATTAAACCGCAACAGACTCTAGCCTACTATTAATACTTCTGACTGGAATGTACTTGAGATCGAATCCACCATGACAGTAATTCAGTTAACGTCGCGCTCCTTACGCCCCTTGAATCTCGCAAGACTCTGCGTAGTTGATTCCCTTAGATGGCATCCTTTACCGCCTAAGAGTTGCTTCAACTCAATTGAAGACTTTAAACCAATTTGCCTCCCACAAATAAGCATATATGTGATTCCCGTTTTGATCAAAAGATCGAGGTGAGATAGGAAATCGTTTTCAATGGAAAAAATATAACAAACCTAAAAATCCGAAACTTACAACTCTAAAGAGCATCATAGATTATTATTCACCTCACAAGTAAAACCTACTCTGATTACAAGAAATTATTGTTATACAGGAGTATACTTATGGAATCACAAAGTCTGAGGCGGAGAAACTTTATGACTTCTCTCTATCTTGCCTGATCGGAGTGAGACTCGATAATCAGTAGCAAGATCAGGATACACTTACTATCAAGATAAAGATAATCGGACCTGGCTTCACGAATTCCTAAGCGAAGTTTTCTTAGTCGCTAAACTTAAAAAGGTTTAAATGAGAGGATGACTCTATTTTACAACTAGGACAAAAAGTATCGGGGATTCAAAACTCCCAGTTGTTTGAGCTTCTCTTTTATAGACTTTCAAGATCAGAGGTTGCTTTAGATTTAAGATAAGGTAGATTTGGAATCAAGCAATCAATAACCACTATTAGATGAATCTTTGATTTGAGATTAACATAAACAAAAAAACACTCTAGTTAGGATGAACCGTAACTGCACTGTGTATAGTGACTTTGTTAGAGCATTGCTCGGTCGAACTCGCATGCGTTGCTATCTCAAGCATGTTTGTCAATGTTAGTGATCAAAACTATAAGTATTGATTTCTAGTCTATTATAGCCAAGTCTCGGACTAGGACAGAAAGTGTAGTTGAGCTCAAGGACTTCATGGTGATTAATCATACAAGTAGAAGAACTACTCAAGGAACCGGTGGAACTTCTCGATAAAGGGTATGTGAAGACTTGAACTTATCTATCACTCAAAAGTCTATCTACTCTATCTCCTACTCTTTTAGACAAGAAGTCGTATACTATATATATAGTCTTTTATTATACACATTTGGTATTTCGAGCCGAGTATACCTCGCCTATCTATATATCGAAATATGAGTTGGTAATATTTTTGCTTTATTCAAGTTTATCTTTACCATGTGACGAAAGTCATGATATGTTTCAATGATCTTGAAAATTGCTTTGACGAGAAATGGTGTAACAACTGTATAACGTCCTCTAAGAATGTTTCAATGATTGAAATGAGAGTTTAGATTACATAACCAATGGTGGACATAAGCATTGTTGCAAAAACACATTTATGTATAAGTTCTATTCATTGAACCAAAGTTTCCTAACTTTGTTGATCAAGAAACCGGAAGAATGGCGTGAGCCAATTCCGCGTACTCAGTTCGCGAACTGCCGAAGTTCTCAAACCCGAGAATTTCTGCTGGAGTTGACAAACTACTTGCGTGAAGCTAAGTACGCGAACCCAGTCCGCGAACTAGCGAAGTTCTCATACCCGAGAATTTCTGCTGGAGTTTGTAAACTCTGCCCGGTAACTTAAGTGCGCGAACCTAGTCTGCGAACTTGAGAAGGTTATATATCTGAAGATGATTTCTGAACTTAAACTTAAAAAGACTAAGGAATGCAGTTTGCAAACCGTGGCTATAAAAGTTCATGAACCGATTCAAGTGAATCAAATCATCTTTGCTTCAATTGTGTCTTGTGTAGTACATGAGATTTCCTTGCAATTGAACAACTCTCTAACTAGTTCATCTTGAAGTCATTTGAACTAGTTATGGTGAAGAAGAACGTGGTAGATATGAAATGCTCATATGGCTAACCATTTGGTTAACTATTGTTGAACCAACAAATGCACACGTTTGGGTACAATTAACAAACCTAGAAGCGTGCATTGTCAAGTGTGTGTAACAAGCTAAGTTTTAGATCTAACGGCTGAAAAATATTATCTTGAATTTAAAACAGGTTTTCATCTAACGGTGGATATTGATTGCTTTGTTACTAAGGTAACCTAATTGCAAACCCTGATTTGAAAGACTATATAAAGGGGACATCTAGTATTGTGCAAAACTAATCCCCACACCTCACCTGTGATACTAGTTTGCATACTAGAGTCGGTTCTCCTTTAACCTTTTGTTTTCTTCTTCTAAAACCAGGTTAACGACTTAAAGACTTCATTGGGATTGTGAAGCCAGACCGATACTACTTTTATCGTAGTTGTGTGATCTGATCTTGCATCTTCTATCTTCCGAGTACAATCATATTGATTGGCTTTATATTGATATCTCCGATAGGAAAGATATAAAAAGTAATCACAAACATCTTCGTCTCATTGTTTGTGATACCGCAACATCTTGTTTCTCTACCATACGATTAAGATTGTTGTGAGGCGATTGATAACTCTAGGCTGTTCTTCGGGAATATAAGACCGGATTATCAATTGGTTCCTGTTCACCTTGATTATTATCAAAAGACGGAACAAAACCTTTTAGGGTTTATTTGTGGGAGACAGATTGATCATTTGATAGACTTGTCTGTGTGAGACAGATTTGTTTATTGTCAAGTCTTCGACTTTGGGTCGTAGCAAATCTTAGTTGTGGGTGAGATCAGCTAAGGGAATCAAGCGCGCAGTATCCTGATGGGATCAGAGGCATAGGGAGTACAACTGTACCTTGGATCAGTGGGAGACTGATTGGGGTTCAACTACAGTCCAGTCCAAAGTTAGCTTGGAGTAGGCTAGTGTATGTGGCGGCTTAATACAGTGTGTGTTCAATCTAGACTAAGTCCCGGGGTTTTTCTGCATTTGCGATTTCCTCGTTAACAAAATTTCTGGTGTCTGTGTTATTTCAATTTCCGCATTATATTTTTTTAACTTTACAATTGAAATAATACATGTTGTGCGTTTAGATCATTAATTAGAATAATCTAACCTTTGGTTGTTGATTGTCATTGATTGATCCTTGGATATTGGTCTTCGGTACCATCCAAGTTATTTCTTGTGTGTGAATAAAGACTCGTTGATTTCTATTAGCTCGGGTAAATCAAAACAAGAGAGAGCTATTAACTCCTTGAGATACTTTTACCTAGATTGAGTCTGACTGTCTAGTTGATTCTCTAGAAAGTATTTCGTAGTTAGTCCATACAGATTGCTAAGCAAAATATTGGGTGGTGTTGTTAGATCCCCTTTTTTTCTATTGGTATCAGATCAGGCAAACATGTTCAAGACCTTACAAGTCTGTGTTTGTAGCGATCTGACTCTATGGACAGAGGTGTTATCTCTATTAACGTGCCACCAGTCTTCGATGGCTCTAATTACTTATGGTGGAAAATTGTTATGCGAGCTTTTCTTCAAGCACGTGATTTTCAATCATGGGTATATGTTGTTAATGGCTGTGATGCTCCTGTTGTGGCAGTTGGAGATGTAAACGTTCCCAAGAATATTGGTGAATATAGTCCTGCCGAGATACTTGCTGCAAAGCAAAATTTCGACGGTTTGAATGTTATCATACATGCCATTATCCCAAATCTTCAGCATCATGTGTCAAATTGCACTAGGTCTAAAGATGCTTGGGATATTTTAGAAACCGTATTTGAAGGTAACTCCAGTGAAAAGGAAGCTAGGCTTCAAAACCTTAATTCCGATTGGGAAAACCGTCAGATGGCAAATAATGAATCGATTGATGATTTTTACCACAAAGTGTCTGAAATTGTTAATGCATCATTTGCATTGGGTAAGACCATTCCTGAAAAGGACATTGTGATGAAAATCCTCAAATCACTGCCATCAACATAAGATTCTAAGAAGCATGCCATCATTAAGGAAAATAACACTGATACACTTTCCAAGACTTCACTAATTGGAAAGTTACGAATTCTTGATCAAGAGACAGGAAGAACGTTCACACTCAATGTTGTGAAGAAAACTGAGATGTCTTCCTCTTACCTGTCCTGGGATGATGAATGTGATTATTCACTAATAGTCAAAGAGGTCAAGAATCTAATAAAAAGGAAGAATAGATTTGCAGGCTTTCCATCTTTTCTGTGTGCTGATTCAACAGAAGACAATACTTCTCAAAATAACTAAGATGAGTCTAACTGGTGCAATGGATTTACTGCCCTTACTTCAGATTCTCTTTCAACTTCAAATTCTGATTCGGAACTTGAATTGGAAATTGAGTTGGTTGATCTCCTGAATAAAGAGATTCTTCAAGAGAACCTTCGTCTTAAAGCCTCCTTGAGGAATGTTGAATCATCACTCCATACGAAAAATATTGAGATAGGGCATCTTACTACTAAATTCGTCAAAAACCATGTCTCTAAAATAAGAAGATATTAATTCTCTCAGAGGTGACCTGCAAAGGCTGTCTGGAAGCTCTGACAAAATTGCAGCAATGTTGTTTGGTCAGAGATCCTTTGGAAACAATCATGGTTTAGGATTCAAAAGCAAAACATTAAAAGTAATGGATTCTGCAAATCAGGAAACAATGATTGGGTGTTGTGTCAAACAGGAAAAATTACATGGAGACGAAAAATCCACATTGATCTGCTCCTTCTGTGGACACTCAAGGCATGATAAAGATACCTGCTGAAGATTCAAGAAAAGCAACAAAAGAGTCAGCAAACTTCAAAAGAACATGCAAAGAGTGAGTCTGGATAAAGATAAGCAAGGTAAATATTCCAGAAGAAGTAAGAATTATGTTAGCACGACCTACAGTGACAAGCCACAAAAAAACAAGAAAAGTGGGCATTTGGCCCGTCCGGTCACCAACTGAATGGTGATGTTTTCCTTCTCATATTTAACTTGGGAAAGATGAGAAGTGTCTGAGAAGTGGCTCAAGTCAATGTTCGTGAATTTTCATTTATATTTTTGTAGGTAATCTTTTTTTAGATTCTTGGAAGACTGTGTCAAAATGATCTAGGGTTTGACACTTATAAATCTCATTTTATTGTTTGTTTTCTCCTTCTTTCAATTACGTTCTCATGGATCATGTAACTAGAGGTACTACCAAAAGAGATGCAGTAGAAGCAGTCAATATACATCTGTGCAAAGGAATCACTTCCTCTAGAATGATAAAGAAGAAGTCAACAACCAATGGAGAAGGTTCTTCATCTAACTGTCTCTTTTCTGTTTGTCGTACTGATAATCATTTCAGAGACATGGTGAAAGTTTTCATCAATAAGAGAAATGATTAAAAATATCGAATCAACAAAGGTTGATTCGAGAAAACAAAGGTTGATTCCTCTTTGGAAGAGATAATTCACTATGAACAAAGGTTGTCTCTGACCAAGAATACCCTGCGTGATCTAAAAAGAGAACTTAGTGAATTAATTAATATTTCTGAAGATATAGAGGAATTGAACGATCCCATAATCAATGGGTTTTTCAATAATGAGAAGGAATTTTCTGTAGATGTTCTGAGAAAGATCTATAATGCCTAGTAAGTCTTCTTTTTTATTTAGTTGGAAGAATAACTAGTGCTTTGAATAGAAATGATTGTGACTACACATAGCTATTATTTTTCATCTTCTTGTTCTTTTTTAGGTTTATTGGTTTAAATTCTAAAACTATTTGGAAGATGATTTTTTTGCAGTATTAATCTTTATGCTTTGTTATATTGCAATTTGTTATGGGATATTGGGGTTTGCGACCGTGAACTATGTTTGTCCCATACGTTGTCAAAAGTAAAGTCGTTCGTGATCGGTATTCACATATTGGTAAAAGAATGAATGGACTTTTGACAAATACAAAATTTAAGCCTATATAGTCAAATATTTGATGGAAGATAGGTTAAAATCTTTTGTTTTCAAGGATTATGTCTATTAAATATCGTTATGCAAATAGTGATGGAAAATAGAATGAATCCTTGTGTATTCCGCAGTATTGATCATCCCTGATCCATATTTTATGTAGTACCGTGAGGCTCCGTGATATATCATATGTCGAGCACTATAAAACCAAGTTGATGTTTTAGCTTAGTTGTTGTTCCATGAGATGTGTTATGTCGAGCATATTGAACTAAATTAATCATCTTGTTTAGTTATTTAGCTATTGCTCCGTAAGTTTTTTTATGTAGAGCAAAACAAATGACAATTAAATTGATTACTTTTGTGATTAGTTTGGTTGTGTATTCCAATTATATTAATTATGGGTTCTCTTGTAATTAATCTAGTTGATTATTTTCGTGTCTCCATAAGTTCTCTTATGTTGAGCATAATCAATTGAATTGATCACTTTTTGTGTTTAATTTGATTGTGTATTCTGATTAAATTAATCATGGGTTTACTTGTGATTAATTTGATTGAGTTTTTGGATATAGAAAATAATTCTCATGGTTTTTGGTGTCCAATAAAATCCTTTTTTCTTTCGAAATTAAGGTCGCTCTTGTGGTTCCTTCTGGAATGACATCAAATAGGGGGAGAGTTCTTTTGAACTTGTGATTAATGGTCATATCTTGAGGGGTGTGCGGTTGTGGAATTTTAGAGGGGTTATCTTGTATCTTTAAACTCCTTGATGAATGCATTTGGCTTCGGATTTATGATTGCATCTAAATTAGTTGGTATGTATTTTTCCTTTTGTCATGAAATGTCTCTCTCGGAAATTTCATTATGATCACGTTCTTGTACCTTTGCCAATTTTATTGACAAAAACGGGGAGAATTAATATGTAGTTCACACTACAAATACATATGGTTTTCGGATCATTGTGTTAGGGGGAGTGGTTTCCATGTGAGATGGAGTATTGACTAAGGGGAGTGATACATATCACTATAGTATTATTGTTGAAGTTATGATACAATTGAACTTTGACGCTGTGTAATAATACTATGACACTGTATTAACAATGATCGAGAACTATATTTTCTCATTGTTATAGCTACGGATCTTCAACAACAGTGATACTAAACTTACAACCTTTGGGATCATTGGAGTACTTGGAAGTGACCAAGATTTCGAGGAATGTTGAAGATTAGACATGTGAAATAGGAGCTACTAAAGTTTATTTATCTTTTTTGTATTCCGTATGTATTGATAGTTTTTTCACTAAAATTGACAAAGGGGGAGATTGTTAGAGCATTGCTCGGTCGAACTCGCATGCATTGCTATCTCAAGCATGTTTGTCAATGTTAGTGATCAAAACTATAAGTCTTGATTTCTAGTCTATTATAGCTAAGTCTCAGACTAGGATAGAAATTGTAGTTGAGCTCAAGGACTTCATGGCGATTCATCATATAAGTAGAATAACTATTCAAGGAACCGGTGGAACTTCTCGACAAAAAGGTATGTGAAGACTTGAACTTATCTATCACTCAAAAGTCTATCTACTCTATATCCTACTCTTTTAGACAAGAATTCGTATGTTATATATATAGACTTTTATTATACACGTTTGGTATTTCGAGCCGAGTATACCTCACTTATCTATATCTCGAAATATGAGTTGGTAAGCTTTTCGCTTTAACCAAGTTTATCTTTACCATGCGACGAAAGTCATGATATGTTTCAATCATCTTAAAAATTGCTTTGACGAGAAATGGTGTAACAACTGTATAACGTCCTCTAAGAATGTTTAAATGATTGAAATGAGAGTTTAGATTACATAACCAATGGTGGACATAAGCATTGTTGTGAAAACACATTTATGTATAAGTCATATTCCTTGAACCCAAGTTTACGAACTTTGTTGATCAAGAGAACCGGAAGAATGACGTGAGCCAATTCCGCGAACTCAGTCTGCGAACTGCTGAAGTTCTCAAACCCGAGAATTTCTACTGGAGTTGACAAACTAGTTGCGTGAAGATAAGTCCGCGAACCCAATCCCCGAACTGGCTAAGTTCTCATACCCGAGAATTTTGCTGGAGTTTTTAACTCTGCCCGGTAACTGAAGTCCGCGAACCTAGTCTGCGAACTTGAGAAGGTTATATATCTGAAGATGATTTCGGAACTTAAACTTAAAAAGACTAAGGAATGCAGTTTGCAAACCGTGGCTATAAAAGTTTATGAACCGATTCAAGTGAGATTTCCTTGCAATTGAATAACTCTCTAACTAGTTCATCTTGAAGTCAGTTGAACTAGTTATGGTGAAGAAGAACGTGTTTGATATGAAATGCTCATGTGGCTAACCATTTGGTTAACTATTGTTGAACCAACAAGTGCATACGTTTGGGTACGGTTAACAAACCTAGAAGCGTGCATTGTCAAGTGTGTGGAACAATTTAAGTTTTAGATCTAACGGTTGACAAATATTATCTTGAATCTAAATCAGGTTTTCATCTAACGGTGGATATTGATTGAATTGTTACTAAGGTAACCTAATTGCAAACCCTTATTTGAAAGACTATATAAAGGGTACATCTAGTATTGTGCAAAACTAATCCCCACACCTCACGTGTGATACTAGTTTGCATACTAGAGTCGGTTCTCCGTTAACCTTTGGTTTTCTTCTTCTAAAACCAGGTTAACGACTTAAAGACTTCATTGGGATTGTGAAGCCAGACCGACACTACTTTTATCGTAGTTGTGTGATCTGATCTTGCATCTTATATCGTACGAGTACAATCAGATTAATTGGCTTGATATTGATATCTTCGATAGGCAAGATATAAAAATTAATCACAAACATCTTCGTCTCATTGTTTGTGATTCCGCAACATCTTGTTTCTCTACCATACGATTAAGATTGTTGTGAGGTTATTGATAACTCTAGGTTGTTCTTCGGGAATATAAGACCGGATTATCAATTGGTTCATGTTCAACTTGATTATTATCAAAAGACGGAACAAAACCTTTTAGGGTTTATCTGTGGGAGACAGATTGATCCTTTGATAGACTTGTCTGTGTGAGACGGGTTTGTTTATTGTCAAGTTTTCGACTTTAGGTCGTAGCAACTCTTAGTTGTGGGTGAGATCATCTATGGGAATCAAGTGCGCAGTATCCTGCTGGGATCAGAGGCGTAGGGAGTACAACTGCACCTTGGATCAATGGGAGACTGATTGGGGTTCAACTACAGTCCAGTCCGAAGTTAGATTGGAGTAGGCTAGTGTCTGTAGTGGCTTAATACAGTGTGTGTTCAATTTGGACTAGGTCCCGAGGTTTTTCTGCATTTGTGGTTTCCTTGTTAACAAAAATTTCTGGTGTCTGTGTTATATCATTATCCGTATTATATTGTTTTATCTTTATAATTGAAATAATACAGGTTGTGCGTTTAGATCATCAATTAGAATAATCCAACCTTTGGTTGTTGATTGTCATTGATTGATCGTTGGATATTGGTCTTCGGTACCATCCAAGTTATTCCTTGTGTTTGATTAAAGACTCGCTGATTTATATTAGCTCGAGTGAATCAAAACAAGAGAGGGATATTAACTCCTTGAGATACTTTTACCTAGATTGAGTCTGGCTGTCTAGTTGATTCTCTAGAAAGTATTTCGGAGTTAGTCCATACAGATTGCTAAGAGAAATATTGGATGGTGTTGTTAGACCCCCTCTTTTTCAGTCTTGTTCATGAATGCATATGAAAATGTTCGACTGGGTAAGTACGTGTACTTAGTTTCCAGTTCGTGAGTTATATTGTCATGGTACATGTACCAGGTTTGTATACCCTTAAGACAAAACAAGTTCAGGAGACTACAGAACTTTTTGGGTACGCATACTAGGTATGTGTACCACCTTGAGTTCATGAGTCAACACATTTTTTTGGGTTTGCATACTCGTATGTGTACCAAAAGTTGTTGTCGAACTATAGCTACGCCGGTACGTCAACTGTTACATTAATGCGGCTCCGGACCTATAACAGTTGCGTCAGTATGTAAGCTGGTACGTGGAATGTCATGTATCCAGATTTAAAGTAGTTTTATATCTCTCTAATAATCAATTTGAAACGTTCCCTAATAACATCAATGACACATATCACTGTTCCAGGCTATTTTAAAATGATTAACTTGAATCACGATTTAGGTCATAAATAATAAATTGTTTCTAACCAAATTCATCAAGTATGAACAAATGTTCTTAAGCTTAGTCATGCACATTAATTAATAAGATAAACTTGACTCGAAATTTTTTGTGTGCATGTAAAGTCCACATTAGTCACGCGACTTGGTCTCATAGATAGAAAGGTGAAAACTTGAGTAATAGGTGGTTCGGTCTTCGCGTACCTTTTGTTGATGAAGTTTTCTAAAAGCTTCAGTTGATTTTCGCCTTCAAACGGTAGAACGTAGTGATGTCTGGCACTCTAGTACACACTTTTATCCTAAACTGAGACTTGACTAAATGTAGACTAGAAATCAAGATATAGTTTTGATCAACTAAATTTGCCAAGAAGCTTGAGAAAACAACACTTGTGAGTTCGACCGAGCAATTCTCTAACAATCTTCCCCTTTGTCAATTTTAGTGACGAAACTATCAATACATATGGATTAAAAATTAAAGCTTCAAAACTTTGGAATCCATCATATTTGACTTCCTTGGTTCTCTAACTCCTTGAACTCTCCGTTACTTCAAGTTGCCAATGATTCTGAACGTGTTCAACTCAACATCGTTGTTGTTGAAGATCCGTAGCGATAACAACTTTGAAAATAAATATTCCCAATTGTCGTAATACAAAAACATAATATTATTATCTTTTCCAAAGTTCAATTGTATCACAACTTCGAAGTAATACTACGGTGATATGTTTCTCCCCTTAGTCAATACTTACATCTTTTACATAATAGGTGTAACCTTTAGATGTTGGTTCACTCTCTCTTCCATGATGATCCGTAAACCATTTGTATGTAGTACGAAACTACTAATTAATTCTCCCTCTTTTTGTCAATAAAATTTGGCAAAGGTACAAAAATTAGGGGATCGTAATGAATCCTAACAAAAGATACTTCAAGACTAAAGAAACACATATCAACTTTAATTTAGATGATGTCACAGGGTATAAAATACTACTTAGTGTCTCATCTAAGAGATTTAAGATAAACTCATCCCCTATATATTCCACATCCACTCTCCCCACAAAGATATAACAATTAAGCACAAGTTCAAAAATAACTCTCCCTCATTTGATGTCATTCCCAAGTGTTAGAGCACTGCTCGGTCGAACTCGCAAGTGTTGCTATCTCAATCTTGTTTGTCAAGTTTAAGTGATCAAAACTATAAGTCTTGATTTCTAGTCTACTTATAGCTATGTCTCGGATTAGTATAGAATGTGTAGTTGAGATTTAGACTTCACGGTGTTCATCGATTGAAGACGAAGATCTACTAAGGAGATCTTGGAGGAACTTCATCGACAAAAGGTATATGGAGACTAAAATATATCTATCCCTAAGAAAACTATTCTATTCTATCTCCTAATGAGACTAAGTCATATAGCTATATAGACTTTTATATTATACACATTTGATATTTCGAGCCGAGTTTATCTCGCTTATTTATTTCCCTAAATAAGTGTTGCAAGATTTTTTCTTTAGCTACGTTCATCATTATTCTTGATGAGTTTAGTTGGAAACAATTTATTTGTTAGAAACTAAATAATAAGTCAAAAGATGATCATGTGAAAATTGCCTGGAAACATCTTACATGATTTGTGTGAGACAATCATTTCATGTCGACTCAGAAAGTTTCGTATTGATCATTCGATCAATTGAAAATTACTTGTAAGATAATGATATGTGTAAAACAGTCATTGTCGTCTTCTAATAATGTTTCATGATTGAAATGGGAGTTAGAGCAATTAACCTTTGTCTGGATACAACATTGTATGCATACCAGTATGCAAACTGTTGTGGTATGATTCAGGTCCAGAAACCTTGTTTGCATACCAGCGTGCGAACAATTTTAACTGTTAAAGTCCGGGAACCAATTTTTCATACCAGTATGCGGACGGTTGTACCTGATTTAGGTCCGGGACGACTGTTTACGTACTCGCTTGCAAACGGCTGGACAAGACCAAAGTCCGGAACTATAGTTTGCGTACCAGTTTGCAAACTTAGTGGTTAAAGTTTTAAAATCGGTTAAGCATGTTTTCATACTCATGAACAAATACATTAATAAATTAAGGAATGCAATCTTTGCAAACTACAGCTTAATGTTTATGAATTGATTTCATTATAAGTACTTTGTACGATTACGAATCATTCCGATTTTGTTTCAATTGGTTCTTATATACTTCTATGAGATATGTACAATTGAACAACTCTATGAGTAACACAATTAGATTCATTTGATTATCTTTCATGGTTGATTGATCATCATATTTTATCTAGAAGTGTTATATGAATGTGGTTAAGACAAAAGTGTTCATATGGCTAACTTCAGTTTACTATTATTGAGCCAACTCAATATACACATTTAGGTACGGTTACCCATATCTAAATGAAGGTATATTTTATTTGTGTGTAACAAGCTAAGACCATCTAAAACTGGAGAGATATTGCTTTGGTTTTAAGCAAACTTAGATTGAATCTTAAATCAGGTTTTCATCTAATGGTGAATATTGAATGCTTTGTTACTAAGCTATATTAGCTTTGATTGAAAGAAAACTCTGATTTGAAAGACTATATAACGGAGAACTCTATCAACTGGAAAACCTAATACCGACACTTTCATGTGTCCTAGTTGCGACTAGAGTCGATTCTCCTTTAACCTAGTTTTTTCCAAAACCATTACAGGTTAACGACTTGAAGACTTTATTTGGGATTCGTGAAGCCAGACCCAACTATTTTCTCTGTAGTTGCTAGTTCTGATCTTACTTGTTCTATCGTATTGAGTACTATCTTCTCTAAGATTTTCTCGAGATTTATCTCCGATAGGTAAGGTATAAAAAGTAATCACAAAGCTCTTCATATCATTCTTTGTGATTCCACAATAAATTCTTCTACTACTATATAGTTAAGTTATTGTGAGGTGATTGATGTTTTTTGGTTGTTCTTCGGGAATATAAGACCGGATTATCAATTGGTTCATGTTCACCTTGATTATCAAAAGGCGGAACAAAAACTTCATAAGTACTTCTATGGGAGACATATTTATCTATCATAATATACTTTTCTGTGGGAGACAGATTTGTTTATAAGTCTTCGACTTTGGCTCATAAAAACTCTTACTTGTGGGTGAGATCATCTAAGGGAATCAAGTGCATTGAGTCATGCTGGGATTTAGAGGCGTAAGGAATGCGATTGTACCTTAATCGATGTGAGACTTGGTTAGGGCTCAACTACATTCCACTCCCAAGTTAACTTGTAGTAGGCTAGTGTCTGTAGTGGCTTAATACAGTGTCGTGTGGTGTTCAAATCTGAATTATCTCCCGGGGTTTTTCTGCATTTGTGGTTTCCTCGTTAACAAAACTTCTGGTGTTTGTGTTATTTCTTTTCCGTATTATATTTTCTATATAAATGAAATATCACAGGTTGTGCAGAGTTCAATCAATTGGTAAATCCGACCTTTCGTTATTGGATCGAAATTGATTGACGCTTGGACATTGGTTTTTGAAACCGTCCAAGTTATTCTCATATCAACCAGTTCACGGATTCCATCATGTTGATTTGTTGATTGATTTGAGAAAGAGATATAACTCTTGGATATATTTCCTTGATTGAGTCTGTCTGTCTAGTTGATTCTCTTGGAATTATATTAGAGTTAGTCCATACTGATTGCCGAACGAAATATTGGGTGTTGTTGTTAGACCCCCACTTTTTTAATTGGTATAAGAGCAGGTAAACACACTAAGACCTCATAAGTATGTGTTTGTAGCAATCTGACTCTATGGACAGAAGTGCTTTCTCAAACAACACATCACCAGTTCCGAAACGTTCTGACTGGTTCAAAGCTTTGTTTCTCCTGAGAAATCTCTCATGTCTTCCCCATTGACTGAAACTGTGTATAACTGGGAAACACGCCTAGATGAACAGTTGGATGATATTTCGGATGAAAGTGATTTAGACGATGGAAAATATGTTAATGAAGAAGTCTCGCAGTACCAAGATTTTTGACCATCTCATAAAGAAAAAGAAGTCAACATCTTGCTTGACTGAGTTTCTGACTCCTCTCTGTCTAGAAAACAAGAAAATGAAAAACTCTTTAAGGGTTACAATTGTGGATATAATCTCTTATAACCCCTTCTTAAATATCGTGAAAAAGATGTGCATTCAAATAATTCTGAATGTGAAAATCATCGTCGAAACCTCTTTGTGTTGAAACAAGAACTTGCAAAAACAAGATGTAGCTCTCAACAAAGTTGTTTTAATGACAGAAAAACGTTTTTATCTCAGGAGAAAAACAATTGGAGGCTGACCTAACTGCTGCTCGAAACAAGGTCAAGTTGCTGGAAGAAAACTTGAAAAAGTTTAACCTTAGCTCAACAAAATTATCCACTATGCTGGGATCTTGTAAGAAACATCATGATACACGAGGTTTGGGCTCTGAAGGAATAGATGCTCTAAGTAGTAGTAAAATTGATTTTGTTTGTACTAATTGAAAAGACGAGCATACCCAAATATACCTCAATCTAAAACTTTTCCTACCCATAAGTCCTTTCTCCGAAAGTGATTGTCTATGGACTGAGTCGAGACAATGCAACTAATCGGTTCACACTTCGTGTGATCGTCTATGGATACAAGATCGAGACAATACAACAACGAAGTATGTTTACTTGATAAAAAGGTTCCGACTTAACCAAACACAGCATGATTCACTTATCAAGTAAATAGGAATTAACGTTTGTGTGATTTACTTTAATTATAATAAAAAAAATTATAATGCGGAAAATAAAAGTAAATGACACGGCAAGATTTTGTTAACGAGGAAAACCGCAAATGCAGAAAAACCTCGGGACCTAGTCCAGAATTGAATACTCCCAGGATTAAGCCGCTACACAAAATTACACCAACTTCGTATAGTTGAGACCAAGCAACTAAACCTATAGTTCACCTAGTTCTGTCTGTATTCCCATGCCTCCAACTTATAAATAATTCACGTACTTGGATCAATTCCTTTGGTTCGTATTCCAAACAGTAAATGAACAACAAATCTGTTTGGTATCCACTGTCTTCAACTAAGTGATATGAGTCGGACAAAGGCTCTTCTGTTTATCTTAACATAAACTCCTTCATCAGGTCCTCAGATCTATCTTATGTTCAATTACCAAGGTAATCGTTAAGATTTTGCGATCAACACTTTTAATCCAAAGAATTGTGTTGATGTCGATCTACTCAATCAATCAATCCAATTCTATCACAAGGATACAACCGATTATTAATTGGATCCTCTTTTTACCGAAACAAGTATTGTGCACGCCAAAGATTATGAACTCAAAAATCAGAAATCTTCAATATCTTCTTCGTCTTCAATTCTTCTTAGATCTTCAATAAATACCTGCACACAATCACTTGAATCTCTTGTGATCAATCACGCACAGAACGGAGTATGTTAACAATGGATTATCACAAGATCGCCTTTAGAACTAACAACAGTCTAAAGATCCCTGTCGAAACTCTGAACTAGTTTGAGTGAATCTTATATCAAAAGAGAAGATTCTCAAGCATAAACAAACTAGGTGCAATCAAAGTTCAACCACCGTTAGTCAATCAAATAAATGAAAACAAAAGATAAACCGCAATTATCTAGTTTCCTACCAACGGTACTGACTAGAGCTTCTTAATCCCAAAGAATACTTTAAACCGAGCAACCATAAGAGATTTTTCTTAATTAGGTTACTCTCCTCTCCGAATAGGCGGCTTCACCAGTAGCAGCACAACAAGAGGTAGTTTGCTATTAGGAAGGATTAATTTGCTAGAAATGCAAACTTCAAGTATTTATAGACTAGGAAGTTTGGACACCAGGGAATTTCCAAAACCGAAAATATTCTCAAGATACTCATTAAAGCACAAATTCGGTTTTCATAATTCCTGGAAATGCTCTGTCCAAAAATAATGATCGAAATCTCTCGGAAAATGTCTAATTATTAAATGCACATTACTAATTCTTATTTCCCTACAAAATGAAATTAATAACCTTAATTAAAAGATTCTTAACTTATTTATGTTTCGATCCTGGGATTCTCTTCCCTTAGCTATTAAGGAATAACTTTGAACAATTAAATAATAAACATTCAAAGCACGTGTTCAAAGTATTTCGACATCCTAACTTTTTAAGTTCTCTTTCATACTTACAACCTTGAAACCGATTTGCTACACTTCCAAACAAGTTTAGAATTGGTTCATATGACTTTCAAGAACCATGTGATTGATCAAATAACATTCAATCACAAATCATGGGTTTAACGGTTCTACCAAAACAAGTTTCGGTTCTACCTCCATGTGAGTACTGTGCATTGTCATACTAGATTTCCAAAATTCGGTTGACTAGGTACTAGGATCCCAGGATCAAAGTTATTCCTTAATAGCTAAAGGAAGAAAATACCAGGATCGAAACATAAGTAAGTTAAGAAACTTTTAATTAAGGTCATTAATTTCATTTTTTAGGGAAATATAAGAATTAGTAATGTGCATTTACTAATTAGATTTTCCGAGAGATTTCGATCATTATTTTTGGACAGAGCATTTCCAGGAATTATGAAAACCGAATTTGTGCTTTTATGAATATTTTGAGAATATTTTCGGTTTTGGAAATTCCTTGGTGTCCAAACTTCCTTGTCTATAAATACTTGAATTTTTCCTTTCTAGCAAACAAATCCTTCGTAACAACAGACTTCCTCTTTTATTGTTGTTACTGGTGTAGCCGCCTATTCAGAGAGGAGAGTAACCTAATTAGGCGAAATCTCTTACGGTCGCTCAGTTTAAATTAGATAATTGCGGTTTATCTTTTGTTTTCGATTGTTTTGATTGACTAACGGTGGTTGAAATCTGATTGCACCTAGTTTGTTTATGCTTGAGGATCTTCTCTTCTGATATAAGATTCACTCAAACTAGTTCAGAGTTTCGACATGGATCTTTAGACTGTTGTTAGTTCTAAAGACGATCTTGTGATAATCCATTGTTAACAGACTCCGTTCTGTGCGTGATTGATCACAAGAGATTCAAGCGATTGTGTGCAGGTTTTTATCGAAAATTTAAGAAGATATTGAAGATCTAACTTGGGTTTATAATCTTTGGTGTGCACAATACTTGTTTTGGAAAAAGAGGATCCAATTAATAATCGGTTTATCCTTGTGGTGGATTGGGTTGATTAATTGAGTAGATCGGCATCAACATAATTCTCTGGATTAAGAGTATTGTTGGCTTAGTCTTAAACGATTACTTCGGTAATTGAACATAAGATAGATATAAGAACTGACGAAAGAGTTTATGTTAAGATAAACGGAAGAGCCGTTATCCGACTCATATCACTTGGTTGAATAGAGTTTATACCAAACAGATTTGTTATTCCTTTACTGTTTGGAATACGAACCAAAGGAATTGTTCCAAGTACGTGACTTATTTATAAGTTGGAAGCGTGGGAATACAGACAGAACTAGGTGAACTATAGGTTTAGTTGCTTGGTCTCAACTATACGAAGTTAGGTGTAATTTTGTGTAGCGGCTTAATCCTGAGAGTATTCAGTTCTGGACAAGGTCCCGCGGTTTTTCTACATTTGCGGTTTCCTCGTTAACAAACTATTGTTGTGTCATTTACTTTATATTTCCGCATTATAATTGTTTTATTATAATTAAAGTAAATTACACAAACGTTAATTCCTATTTACTTGATAAGCAATCCTATTGTGTTTGGTTAAGTCCGAACCTTTGAATCAAGTAAACATACTTCATTGTTGCATTGTCTCAATCTCGTATCCATGGACGATCATACGAAGTGTGAACCGATTAGTTGTATTGTATCGACTCAGTCCATAGACAATCACTTTCGGGAAAAGGACTTATAGGTAGGAAATTTTTTAGCTTGTGGTATATTCGGGTACCCTCGCCTTTTCAATTGGTATCAGAGCAGGCAAACACGAAAATATCTAACAATTTGTATTTGGTGCGATCCAACCTATAAGAATTGAATCTAATGAATGATTCAGTTAACGTAAAGCAAGACATCAAGAGTTCTGAATTAACACTTGATGATGGCATCTACGATTCAATATCTGTAGAAATCATCTCTAGAGATTCTACGAGACAAGTTAATCTTGTTAATAATGTAGAAACCAATGACAACTGGAAAATACGTCTACAAGAAAGGTTAGATGAAATTTCCGATGATGACGACTCAGATTTTGAACAAGAAGTAGAAGAGGATATCTTAGAATACTCTAAATTGCTGGAACCTTTGAAAAATCAAAAGCTGAGAACTTCAGATTTTCTTGGTTTTATGACTCCTCTTTATCGCGAGAACAAGAAACTGAGGAGGGTTTTTCAAGGAAAATATTGTGGTTCTCGCACCACTAAATATCTTCTTGAAGATCGTACAAAAATCTAAATTCTAAGAAATTAGAATGTGAAAATCTTCGAAGAGAACTGTTTTTGTCGGAAAAGAAACGTGCTGAATCGGAAGCAATGTTTAATTCTCGACAAATACAGGTTCTTGAGGAAAAAGCCAGTGCTAGTCTCTCTCAAACAAAATTATTAGAGAAAGAGTGTGATGTTACTCTTGAAAAAATTCACTTGTTGGAAGAGAAACTTGTTGAGTATGATGCAAGGATTAACTCTCAACAAAATAGTTTTGAAGAGAAAGAAGGTGTATATCTCTCACGAGAAAAACGATGTGAGGCTGATCTAGCCAGTGCTCTTGATAAAATCAAGATGTTGGAAGAAGAAAATTTGGAACTGAAAAAATCCAATGAAAGCACAAACAAGTTAACCTCAATGTTAGAAGCAAGTAGAAATCATCGTAACACATGAGGATTGGGCTATAAGGAAATAAATGCTTCAAATATTAGCAAAGAGGTAAAAATTTTTAAAGCTACAAATTCTTCTCAATCAGAGGCTTCCACTGATGAAAAATATTCTCTTATTTCTTTTAAAAAAGAAAAGTCTATCAAGCCTAAGAATAGTGTTCAACCAGCAGTAATCAAAGAAGGCATTTCTGCCAATGTCAAGAAAGCAACAACGTTGAACAAAGATAAGAAGAAGAAGAAAAATAAAACTCGTCGAGCTCCAATGAAAGAGGATCCACAAAAAGGTAACATCAAAACTCATACTTCGTATATTTATACTAAGCACTGTTATTATTGTGGTAATAAAGGACACTTGCAATGGGGATGCAAAGTTTGTAAGATGCAAGATGCACTTTCTTTTGTATCAAATGAATTGGCCAAGTTTTCTCCTCATAAGAACTCAGATCGACATTGTCCTAAGTTTAGGCAACATAATTAGTATAATGATAGTTCAAAATTTTCATATCACTCGACAAGGTCATCTCAGAAAATACCAAATTATATAAAAAGAGATGACGTTTGAAATGCAAAGACAAGATCTGATGTTCCAAATTGGAGAAAGGATGTTTCGCAAAGTATTCAAAAATACAATCATCCTAATGATATAAAGGAGAAAGCTTCTCCTGCGAAACCCAACTCTAAATGGGTCCCGAAGTCCTCTATAGCCAAGAAGGGACCAAAAGTTAGTCACAAGAATAACTCTCATCTGTTAATTGTTGGTGACAATAATTACAAGAGTCTTCTTGAAAGGATAAAGAAAGACATTATGTATGAAATCTCTTGTACTAGTAAAGGTTGTGATAATAACACTCTTCATCACAAGTCAAAGAAGAAAAACAAGAGATGGAACAAGAGAAAACAAATCAAGCAAGAGGTCAAGAATGATGATTCGGTCGTAGTCACTCGTGACGAAAAAGACAAGGATCAAATTCATACAACCTAGTTGTGTTAGAATGTGCATACTCATCATTAGTGCTCAATATTTTTAAAGGTGAGGAAGCACTTAAAACTGAGCACATGATCTCCGATTGTTTTATGACTAATTAACATCCTTGAGCTTTTGATAGAAACGGTAATTTGAGTTGATGATGTTTATATCTACTGATCATATATGTATATCTCTTGCTTTTGTGGTTTGACCGATTCCCAGAAGCAAATTCATATGAATGAATGTTTATATCTTTCCTTTGAATCAGTTTATGGGATGTTTGATTTCGGTTTTACTACCTTAATATTCGATCTCATATATTGTAAACCCTTGTGGTTTGGGTGACTTTTTGATTTAGCAAGATTAAGTTCTAGTCCATGTTGATAGGATTTATCAAAGAATCATGAGGGGGTCTGGTAAAAAAAATATGTCAAAAAGTCACAATATGTTGAATCGGTTTTGGTTTAGCATAAAAGCATATGTGTTTAGAAGGATTTCAACTTTTGCTTGCAATTGTTAAAACCGATTTTCAACCTTTCTCTGGTAAAGGTTGGTTGTTGTTATTCTTTTGTTTATGCATAAGGATGACAACATGATGATATTTCGATATCAATTCTCCCTGGACAAAGATGCAAACATACTGGAGAAGTGGATGCGAAATTTGAGGTAACAATCTTGTTAGTTAATTATTTTCCTGTTTAAGAAAAGCCTGAGTTTATATCATATATATTTATTGCTTTTGCTTAACAAAATTTCGGTACGA
This sequence comes from Papaver somniferum, assembly GCF_003573695.1. Classification (NCBI taxonomy): domain Eukaryota; kingdom Viridiplantae; phylum Streptophyta; class Magnoliopsida; order Ranunculales; family Papaveraceae; genus Papaver; species Papaver somniferum. Next base: position 4,444,065 of record NC_039359.1, read on the forward strand.
TTGATGTTTATTCCATGATGTGTGTGTGGATGTGTGTGATTCAATTGGTTCCGGTTAAGAAAAACTATTGTTATCTTGCGTTTGTATGGTATCAATTGTTTAGGCTTACAAAAATTCGGTGCAATTGCGGTGCTTTTAATGTCTATGTTGTTTCAATTGCTTCCGGTTGAGGTGAATAATTATGCAAGTTGATTTATGTTAGTTTGTATGAATTATTTATGGCTTAACGAAATAAAAGGTGTATGGGATGAGTTGTTTAGTCCAATTCAATTCCGGATAAGAGAAACTAAGTTAATTCTGATCTTAGTTAGACTTATCGAAATGAGGCTTCGGTTATTCAAGTCTAATCGAATGCCTTAACAAGAAATGCTAGTTAACTAACCTAGTACTTGTCTTGTTTAAAACTGAAAGGTCTAAGTTTATGGATAATTAGAACCTGATGAGAAAAATAGAGTTATCTTTATTTTGGTCTTATCGAATTAAGCGGTTGTTTTTGAAATCGGTTTAGCGGAGGGACTAAGGTGCTTAGTTGATTTGTATTTTGCTAAACTAAAGTGGAATTTTTTTTCGGACAATTGTTTCCTTGGTAATATGTAAAAATAAAACTACTTGTAGTTTCGATTTTTATATTGGTTATCAAAACATGATGTGTGGAACCCTCGTGCCTAACTCTACAGGTTGCAAGTCTATTGAGATTTGCAAGATTCTTTTCGTATTGTCCTTTATTTTTTCGTTTCTTTGTCATTTTTGTGACAAAAAGGGGGAGAAATATATGGAGTAAACAGGTGATACTGGCGTTGATTTTATATTGAATGGTATCGCCAAGGAAAAGAACATTGGTGCTTGAACGTTTATCTAACGAAAGAGTGAAAACATAGACTAAGGGGGAGTAACATGTCATATGAATTGGTATAACAAAGACGTGAGGATTGAATATCTACCTATCTTACTTAGGTGGAGTAATAGATTTTTTATTATAATGTCAACAACGACATTTTCAAGTATTGAATGTAAGCAGTTTTACTGTGCCGTTGAATCGGGAATCAAGCGTATGTGTAATGAATTCTGGTAATTTGTTTATCCATATTATGTAAGAGTTTTTTCACTAAAATTGAAAAAGGGGGAGATTGTTAGAGCATTGCTCGGTTGAACCCACCAAGCGTTGGTATGTCAAGTTTGGTTGTCATATTTTGGTGAATCAAAACACATGTTAAGAGTCGCTTGATTATGTACTAGAGTCAACTTCGTATAGGTTAGCTTGAAAGTATTAGGATATGAGACATTACAAATATTGCGAAGACTTGAAGATGTGAAAAGGCAAGGAGCTACAATGACAACAATCATCCTTCCACTTGAGGTTAGTGATATTTGACTTGAACTGTTTCATTCCCTAACGTATCTTTCAAGTCGTGCATATTGAAAACATAACTGCGAAGCATATTTGAACTCTAGATAGACATGGTATTAAGGAATACAATACGAGGTTTATTGCTTAACCATTAAACTTTGTAGATAAGACATCGCCATGATCATTTGAATGCTATTGTGATTATGTATGGATATGAGGTGAGGATTTCATCCTAGGGAACAATGTTTACATGTGTTCTAAGGAAGTAAGTTCATAAACTTGTTTGTGAACCTAAAAGGAAATTTCCAGGTGTTATTGGTTTTGTTATCATTGCATATCTTATGAACAACCAATATGTATGATTGAGTATAATCGCTCCCAACTTGTTTGTGTTCCTGGTAGAACTATTCACAAAGGCCTGACTTATATATTGGTATGACTTCTATTAGTGAAACCGATCTTAAGTAATGACCTGAGATGGTATGATCCGGTTTGTGTTATGTCTGACCAAATTTGGGAAAATGGAACCGATACTAGCAAGAGGTGCACTACATCACAAAGGGGAACCGATTATATGGACATGTGCAACACATATAAGTTAGATACCATATATATGTGGGGAACCGATCCTAGCACCTAGTCAACCAAATTTTGGAAAGCTAGTGTGACTATGCACAGTACTCACATGGAGGTAAAACCGAAACTTGTTTTGGTAGAACCGTTAAACCCATGATTATGATTGAATGTTTGTTTGATCAATCACATAGTTCTTGATTGAACCAATTCTAAACTTGTTTGGAAGTGTGGAAAATCGGTTTCAAGGTTGTAAGTGTGAAAGAGAACTTACAAAGGAAGGATGTCGACATATTTTGAACACGTGCTGTGAATGTTTATTTCTTTAATTGTTCAAAGTTATCCCTTAATATCTAAAGGAAGAAAATCCCAAGATAGAAACATAAGTAAGTTAAGAATCTTTTAATTAAGGTTATTAATTTCATTTTGGAGGGAAATATAAGAATTAGTAATGTGCATTTACTAATTAGATTTTCCGAGAGATTTCGATCATTATTTTTGGACAGAACATTTCCAGGAATTATGAAAACCGAATTTGTGATTTAATGAATATCTGGAGAATATTTCCGGGTTTGGAAATTCCTTGGTGTACAAACTTCCTTGTCTATAAATACTTGAAGTTTTCCTTTCTAGCAAACTAATCCTTCGTAACAACAGACTTCCTCTTTTGTTGTTGTTACTAGTGTAGCCGCCTATTCAGAGAGGAGAGTAACCTAATTAAACGAAATCTCTTACGGCCGCTCAGTTTAAAGTCTTATTTGGGAATGAGAAGCTCTAGCGTGTACCGTTAGTGGAAAACTAGATAATTGCGGTTTATCTTTTGTTTTCGATTGATTTGATTGATTAACGGTGGTTGAAATCTGATTGCACCTAGTTTGTTTATGCTTAAGGATCTTCTCTTTTGACACAAGATTCACTCAAACTAGTTCAGAGTTTCGACATGGATCTTTAGACTGTTGTTAGTTCTAAAGACGATCTTGTGATGATCAATTGTTATCAGACTTCGTTCTGTGCGTGATTGATCACAAGAGATTCAAGTGATTGTGTGCAGGGTTTTATTGAAGATTTAAGAAGATTTGAAGACAAAGAAGATATTGAAGATCTGACTTGGGTTTATAATCTTTGGTGTGCACAACACTTGTTTTGGTAAAAGAGGATTCAATTAATAATCGGTTTATCCTTGTGGTAGATTGGATTGATTAATTGAGTAGATCGGCATCAACACAATTCTTTGGATTAAGAGTGTTGTTGGCTTAATATTAAACGATTACTTCGGTAATTGAACATAAGATAGATCTAAGGACCTGACGAAGGAGTTTATGTTAAGATAAACGGAAGAGGCTTTGTCCGACTCATATCACTTGGTTGAATAGAGTTGTTACCAAACAATTTTTTGTTCCTTTACTATTTGGAATACGAACCAAAGGAATTGTTCCAAGTACATGACTTATTTATAAGTTGGAGGCGTGGGAATACAGACGGAACTAGGTGAACAATAGGTTTAGTTGCTTGGTCTCAACTATACGAAGTTAGGTGTAATTTTGTGTAGCGGCTTAATCCTGAGAGTATTCAATTCTGGACAAGGTCCAGGGGTTTTTATGCATTTGCGGTTTCCTCGTTAACAAAATCTTTCTGTGTCATTTACTTTATATTTTCGCATTATAATTGTTTATTATAATTAAAGTAAATTACACAAACGTTAATTCCTATTTACTTGATAAGCAATCCTATTGTGTTTGGTTAAGTCCGAACCTTTGTATGAAGTAAACATACTTCGTTGTTGCATTGTCTTGATCTCGTATCCATAGACGATCACACGAAGTGTGAACCGAATAGTTGTATTGTCTTGACTCGGTCCATAGACAATCACTTTCTGGGAAAGGATTTATAGGTAGGAAAAGTTTTATCTTGTGGTATATTTGGGTACCCTCGCCTTTTCACAAGCTTCCTATCATGGATCTGTATAGTTTTTGATCAACAGATTTTCTCCCGTATTGGATTGGAGTTTCCCAGTAGTTGGCATTGGAGTTTCCATAGGTGTTGAATCTTTTAATTCGAATTTCTCAACTAAGTTCCTTGCATATTTTTCTTGAGAAAGAACAATATTGTCTTTTTGTTGTTGTATTTGCAAACCAAGAAAGTATGGAAATTCTCCGACATTACTCATTTCGAATTCTCCACTCATAAGATTTAGGAATTCATCTGTTAGAGATTTTGCGGTGGATCCATATATGATGTCATCTACATATATTTGTGCTATAAGGACATTTTTACCACTCTACTTGGTGAAAAGTGTTTTATCAGCACCACCTCTAGAGAATCCCTTTTGAAGTAAAAAGGATGTCAACTTGTCATACCAAGCTCTTGGAGCTTGTTTTAGACCATACAAGGCCTTTTTAAGTTTAAAGACATAGTCTGGGAACAATGGATCTTCAAATCCTTTTGGTTGAGCTACAAAGACTTCTTCTTTTAGATCCCCATTTAAAAATGAAGACTTGATATCCATTTGAAACAGTTTTATCTTAAGATAGCAGGCATAAGCGAGTAAAAGTCTAATTGATTCTAAACGAGAAACAGGAGCAAAAGTTTCATCAAAATCAATATCTTCAATTTGAGAATATCCTTGAGCAACAAGCCTGTCTTGGTTTATGACAATTGTTCCGAATTAGTCTGATTTGTTCTTGTAGATCCACTTAGTTCCAACAATGTTTGCTACTGCTGGTTTTGGAACAAGTTCCCACACTTCTTGCCTTTTAAACTGATTGAGTTCCTCATGCATAGAGTTTACCCAAGCTGGTTCACTGAGTGCTTCCTCAATATTTTTGGTTCTACTGAAGATAAAAAAACATGAATAGTGACAGAAATTCTGAAGTTCTCTTCGAGTCATAACTCTGGCATTGGCATCTCTAATAATATATTCAGTAGAGTGTCTTTGATGTACCCACTTGGAAGGTTTTTGGACAATACGTTCAGTACCATTGGGTTGTTCAACAATACTTTCATTATCATCTTTATCATCTATGTCACTAATTAGAGGAACCGCATATGGTTCTTCTTCAGTCTGTTTTTCTTTAATAACAGTTTCAGAGGGAGGAAGTTTTGTTGCGGTGTGGTTGTCTTGACTAAATTCACTAATGTCATCAATAACAATATTAATTGATTCCATCATGACTTTGGTTCTGAGGTTGTATACCCGGAAGACACGACTATCAGAGGCATAGCCAAGAAAGATTCCTTCATCACTTTTGGAATCAAATTTTCCTCTATGTTCTCTATCTTTGAGAATATAGCATTTGCTTCCGAAAACCCTTAAATAACTCAGATTGGGTTTTCTTCCATACCATAATTCAAATGAAGTATTTAGAGTTTTGGATCTTAAGTAAACTTCGTTTATTAGATAACATGTTGTAAAGACAGCTTCCCCCCAGAAGTTTAATGGTAGGTTTTTATTGTGAAGCATTACTCTTGCAATTTATTGAATATTTCTATTTTTTCTCTCGGCTACACCATTCGATTGAGGTGTAATAGGAACAGAGAATTGATGAGTTATCCCAAGATTATTACAGTATTCATATACTTTCGTATCCTTGAATTATATACCACGATCGCTTTTTATCTCCTTAAGCTTGCGATCTTGTTCATTTTGTATTCTGTTTACAATAATCTTGAGTGTCATTCTTGTGATTTATAAAAGCAACCCATGTGAAACGTGTATAGTCATATACCATTACTAAAGCATACTTATTTCCTCCAACGGATTCTTGTTGGACTGGACCAATATGATCCATATGAATAAGATCGAGAGGAGCACGAGTGGCTATGTCTCGAGAAAGTTTGTGTGGAATTTTTCCTTGCTTACTCTTTTGGCATGCTCCACAAACACCTTCTACTTTAGTGTTGATTTTTGGAACACCTTTGACAAGTTCACGATTAATGAGCTTTCCAAGCATTCGGTAGTTGATATGACCAAACTGTTCATGCCACAAATGGGTTGACTCAACCTTAGTCAAGTTACAGTACAGATTGGACTGTACACCAAGAAGGTAAAAATTATTCATACTTCTACATCCTCGAAAAATTATTTTTTCAGACTTGTCTTCAATATCACAACCTTTCATATTGAAGATAACTTTGTTACCTTTCTCACAAATTTGACTAACAGACAGAAGATTATCTTTCATTCCTTTAACATAAACAACATCATGAATTTCGGGAATACCAGGAAGTTTGATAGTACATTTCTTACTAATAAGACAACTGCTTCCATCTCCGAATGTTATGGATCCTCCTTTGTAGTCTTCTGTTTTTGTGAACCAAGAGAGATTACCTGTCATATGTCTACTACATCCACTATCTAGAAACCACTGGAAAGGTGAAGTTGTTGTAAGTGCAAAAGCTTCCAGACATTGTTCACCAGGTTTAGGATGAATTGTTAAGTTCTTATAAAGATTCTTAACACGATTGATCAGATGTTTTGCAAAGCAAATTTTCTGATTTAAATAACTCCATCCTTCTTGAAAGAAATTCCTGGACTGTCGCTTTTTAGTCTGTTTATTAGAGAATCCTTTGATTTAGAATCATCTAAAAATTTTACCAGCCTTCTATCACTTATGATATTACTGATTTCATCAGTAACTGACCGGTTTTGTTCAATCCCTTTATCTAACATCTTGACAAGGCCTGAGAAATATTCCAAATCTTTTTGAAGATCTTCTAAGGCTCTTGAAACGTTAATTGAATCCTTCATTAGATTCAATTTCTTATAGGTTGGATCGCACCAAACACAGATTGTTAGATATTTCGTGTTTTCCTGCTCTGATACCAATTGAAAAGACGAGGGTACTCAAATATACCTCAGTCTAAAACTTTTCCTACCTATAAGTCATTTCTCCGAAGTGATTGTCTATGGACTGAGTCAAGACAATGCCACTAATTGGTTCACACTTCGTGTGATCTTCTACGGATACGAGATCGATACAATACAACAACGAAGTATGTTTACTTGATAAAAAGGTTCAGACTTAACCAAACACAATAGGATTCACTTATCAAGTAAATAGGAATTAACAATTGTGTGATTTACTTTAATTATAATAAAAAACAATTATAATGCGAAAAATAAAAGTAAATGACACGGCAAGATTTTGTTAACGAGGAAAACCTCAAATGCAGAAAAACCTCAGGACCTAGTCCAGAATTGAATACTCCCAGGATTAAGCCGCTACACAAAATTACACCAACTTCGTATAGTTGAGACCAAGCAACTAAACCTATAGTTCACCTAGTTCTGTCTGTATTCCCATGCCTCCAACTTATAAATAATTCACGTACTTGGATCAATTCCTTTGGTTCGTATTCCAAACAGTAAATGAACAACAAATCTGTTTGGTATCCACTGTCTTCAACTAAGTGATATGAGTCGGACAAAGGCTCTTCTGTTTATCTTAACATAAACTCCTTAATCAGGTCCTTAGATCTATCTTATGTTCAATCACCAAGGTAATCGTTAAGATTTTGCGATCAACACTTTTAATCCAAAGAATTGTGTTGATGCCGATCTACTCAATCAATCAATCCAATTATATCACAAGGATAAAACCGATTATTAATTGGATCCTCTTTTTACCGAAACAAGTATTGTGCACGCCAAAGATTATGAATTCAAAAATCAGAAATCTTCAATATCTTCTTCGTCTTCAATTCTTCTTAGATCTTCAATAAATACCTGCACACAATCACTTGAATCTCTTGTGATCAATCACGCACAGAACGGAATCTGTTAACAATGGATTATCACAAGATCGCCTTTAGAACTAACAACAGTCTAAAGATCCCTGTCAAAACTCTGAACTAGTTTGAGTGAATCTTATATCAAAAGAGAAGATTCTCAAGCATAAACAAACTAGGTGCAATCAAAGTTCAACCACCGTTAGTCAATCAAATCAATGAAAACAAAAGAGAAACCACAACTATCTAATTTCCCACCAACGGTACTGACTAGATATTATCAATCCCAAAGAAGACTATAAATCGAGCGGCCGTAAGAGATTTCACCTAATTAGGTTACTCTCCTCTCCGAATTGGCGGCTTCACCAGTAGCAGCACAACAAGAGGTAGTTTGATGTTACGAAGGATTAGTTTGCTAGAAATGCAAATTTCAAGTATTTATAGACTAGGAAGTTTGGAAACCAAGGAATTTCCAAAACAGAAAATATTCTCAAGATATTCATTAAAGCACAAATTCGGTTTCCATAATTCCTGGAAATGCTATGTCCAAAAATAATGATCGAAATCTCTCGGAAAATCTCTAATTAGTAAGTGCACATTACTAATTCTTATTTCCCTACAAAATGAAATTAATAACCTTAATTGAAAGATTCTTAACTTATTTATGTTTCGATCTTGGGATTCTCTTCCCTTAGCTATTAAGGAATAATTTGAACAATTAAATAATAAACATTCACAACACGTGTTCAAACATTCTCTTTCATACTTACAACCTTGAAACCGATTTGCCACACTTCCGAACAAGTTTAGAATTGGTTCATCTGACTTTTAAGAACTATGTGATTGATCAAATAACATTCAATCACAAATTATAGGTTTAACGGTTCTACCAAAACAAGTTTCGGTTTTACCTCCATGTGAGAAATGTGCATAGTCACACTAGCTTTCCAAAATTCGGTTGACTAGGTACTAGGATCAGATCCCCGCATATATATGGTATCTAACTTATATGTGTTGCACGTGTCCATAGGATTGGTTCCCCTTTGCCTAAAAACGGGTTGCACATGTCCATAGGATCGATTCCCCTTTCTGCTATAAACCTTGTTAGAGCATTGCTCGGTCGAACTCGCATCCGTTGCTATCTCAAGCATTTGTCAAGTTTAGTTGTCAAAACTATATGTCTTGAGATCCAGACTACTTATAGCTAAGTCTCGGTTTATGACATTTTAGTGTAGTTGATCTCCAGACTCCATGGCGATCATCTTACGAAGACGAAGAACTACTCAAGGAACCAGTGGAACTTCATCCGACTAGAAGGTATGTGGAGACTTGAACTTATCTATCACTCAAAAGTCTATCTACTCTATCTCCTACTCTTGAGACAAAGTCGTATAAGTATGATAGCTTTCGTACATACACATTTGCTATTTCGAGCCGAGTTTACTCGCCTATCTTTTTCTCGAAATATGTGTTGGTAAGCTTTCTCTTTAACCACTTTTCATCTTAACCTGTGATGAAAGTCATGATGACGTTTCAATCTTGAAAATAGCTTTGATGACGATAGTTCTGGATAAAGACTGTTATAACATTATAGAAGAATGTTTCAATGATTGAAATGTAGAGTTGAGATTACGTAACCAACTATGGATATAAGCATATATAGTGTGTTCGACATTAGTGTATAAATCCATGTGTCGGAAACCAAGTGTGTGCATACGGTATTAGTGAAGGAGACAGGTTGGGTACGCGTACCAGTGGAAGTTTTCGAACCGAAAATTTCTGCTGAGTTTGTAAGTTTGCAAGTTGTTAAACCAGTCACTTTAGGTACGCATACTCGTACGCGTACCCACGGAAGTTTTCGACTGAAAATTTCTGCTGAGTTTCTAAACTCAAATCCGGTAGCTATGGTACACGTACCCGTACGCGTACCCAAGCTGGTTATATTTCTCAAATCGGAAGTTCATGAACTTAAAACAATAAATCAATAAGAAATTCAATCTTTTCAAACCGTGGCTATATTTTTCATTAATTGATTCAAGTGAATCAAACCGATTTTGTTTCAATTGTGTTTATTCATAAAGACCTAAGCAATTGAACAACTCTTCAACTAGTTCTTATGAGTCATTTAAACTAGTTATGTGAAGAAGATGAATATGGTTAATATGGAAGTACTCATATGGCTAACCATTGGTTAACTATTTGTGAGCCAACTAAGTGTACACTTTTAGGTACGGTTACTGAAACCTAAATGAAATACAAGCTAAGTTTTGATTTAACGGTTGAAAGATATTAGCTTGTTAAATTAGGTTTTTCATCTAACGGTGAATATTGAATGCTTTGTTACCAAGGTAACTTGGATTGCAAACCCTGATTTGAAATCTATATCAAGGAGACATCTAGCAACTGGAAAAACTAATCCCCACACCTCCTGTGTGATATTAGTTGGTTTTGCTAGAGTCGATTCTCCTTTAACCCTAGGTTTCTTCTCGAGATCCTGTAGGTTAACGATTGAAAGACTTCATTGGGATTGTGAAGCTAGACGAAACTACTTCTCTTGTAGTTGAGCGATCTGATATTGCCATTTTCTATTGTACGAGTTCAATTGAATAATTGACTTGAGATTGTATCTCCGACAGGGAAAGATAAAAAAAATCACAAACATCTTTGTCTCATCGTTTGTGATTCCGCAATATCTAGTTTTGCTACCATACAATTTAGATTATTGCGAGGTGATTGATAATTCTAGGCAGTTCTTCGGGAATATAAATCTGGGTTATCAGTTGGTTTTTGTTCACCTTGATTTTATCAAAAGACGGAACAAATCTCTTAGGTTTATCTGTGGGAGACAGATTTATTTATTATCATAGACTTTTCTGTGTGAGACAGATTTGTCTATCAAGTCTTCGACTTTAGGTCGTAGCAACTCTTGGTTGTGGTTCAGATCAACTAAGGGTATCAAGTGCGTAGTGTCCTGCTGGGATCATAGATGTAAGGAGTGCAAATGTACTTTGAATCAGTGTGAGATTGATTAGGGTTCAACTATAGTTCAGTCCGAAGTTTATTAGTAATAGGCTAGTGTCTGTAGCCGCTTAATACAGTGTGGTGTTCAATCTGGACTAGGTCCCGGGATTTTTCTGCATTTGCGGTTTCCTCTTTAAAAAGATTTTGGTGTCTGTATTATTTCTTTTCCGCATTATATTTTGTTATATAATTGAAATATCACAGGTTGTGCGATAAGATCAATCAATTAGAATATCCAACCTTTGGTTGTTGATTTACATTGATTGCCACTTGAACATTGTTCTTTGGTACCGTTTAAGTAACTCCTCTTATATTCAATCAGGCTCGCAGATTTCTATTTGTTGATTGCAGATTGAATTAAGAGTTAGAGATATTAAACTCTTTTATATACTTTATTCTAGATTGAGTCCGACTGTCTAGTTGATTTTCTAGAAAGTGTATTGGAGTAAGTCCTCTCAGATTGCCAAACGAATTGTTGGGTGTGGTTGTTAGACCCTCGTATTTTCAATTACTTTCAGCAGCAGAAGTTTCAAAGAACAAGGGTAGTCAACCTCCAAAGACAACTCATATGAGAACGGTTAATAGCATTCCTTTTAGTTGTTACTATTGTGGAAACAAGGGTCATCTTGAAAGGAGACGTCGTTTTCGTTTGCGGAATGAAAAACTTCATAACATTCTTATCTGGATGTCTAAGGAAGTAATCAAACCTGTTTTGCATGTTACTGGTTTTAAATGTCCAACCTTCAGACAAGGAAAGTGTTGTGATGAGCCAATTATTTCATGTGATAATAACACAAAACCTTTTTACAATTGTAAAAAGATTAATATTATAAGGACAAATGACTTCTTTGTTGGTCCAATGAGTAAGAAAAGAACTTCAAACTCTTCTTCCATGGTTGAAGGAAATGTTGGATCAAAAGTGTCAACTGTTCCTGAATATATTCATACCAATAATCGTGCTTCGGAACTCAAGACCAGCATAAATAGACTCAAGCATATCATTAAGAAGGTAAGGAAGGCGACAGCTTTAAGTATCTCTTGTCCTATTTTTATTGACTCTCTTGAGACTAATTCTATTGACTTCTCTGATGTTGTTCACGAAAGAAAATGAGAGAATGTCAATACCCTTGATGAACAATATGCTCGTCGGATTAGAACTTGAGTGCTTACACTTATGCGTCCTCTTTGATACTGTGTGAGGATGCACATAATTCTCAAGAAGATATCTTGTTCTTGACAAAGTGGTCTTTGTTGTCTGTTTTTTGTTTCTTTTCTTTTAAAATAAAATAATGATCATCCTACTGTTGAGCCTTGCTCCGGTTAATTATTACTCTTGGCAATATAATGATCGATAACTCTTGAGATAATATTCTTTGTTGCTTGGTTTGAAAAACTTCTGTTTGTCTTTTCTTTAAGATAGTTGACTTGTTATTTATCAACAAATGTCTTGTGCCCTAAATTTATTCGGGATAGGATACCCTGTCATAAGTTTATAACTTGATTTTGATCTTTTGTCAAAACATGCTTCTAAAATACGCTCAATTGGTTCCCCGGTTCTGAATTTTGGTTTATAACCACGAACGGTTCGTGCACCAGTTCTATATTGGAATGTATGGTTCCAACACAGACGTGTTTGGAATTGTTGATATGTGAATCTACAGTTTTCTCCTTAATATATATAAGATTGCCTTTCTTTATTAGATATATGTGAGTTCCGCAACCTCAAGAATTTTCTTGTGATATCATGGAGTGCACGATCGATGGATGCAAAAATGAAGACAAACTTGAAAAGGGAAAGGTGATTGAGTTTCATAAAGATCCTCTCATCATAACCTGTTTCTACGCATGCGATCTTGAAGATAATCAACCTGTTCGGATGTCATCTCAATTGGTTGGAAATCTTCTTCAAGATTTTGGAGTTGTTCGTGATCAACTTGAAATTGCAACAAAGAACCTTATCTTTCTGAAAACTGAACTGAAGAAAGCAACTGATGAACTTGCTCTTGTTCGATCTCTGGTTGCTGATTATGTCTAAGTCTTTCAGTTTGATTTTATTTTGTCTAGGAAACTTCTTATGAGAATTTATTCTTGTGTTTTAAGAAGGATAACTAGGGTTTGGAATAACAAATATTGTGATTACACATAGCTATTGCCAACGATTCTCATCTTGCAATACTTTAGAATTATTTATTAAAATTCTAAGTTATATGGAAGATGATTTTGCGGTATTAATTTTTATTGGTTTTATATATTGAAAAAATATTTTATGGGATATGTGTGTTTACGTCCATGAACTATGATTATCTCATATAGCTCAAAAATTAAGTCTATTATGTCTATATGCAAGTATTCATAAAAGATAGAACGAACTTTTGAATATCCCGCAACATTGATCTTTCCCTAATCCACTTCTATGTGAAAGTATTGTATGGCTCCGTAAGTTTTCTTATGTTAAGCATTCCTGATTAAATTAATCGATAATATTTTCTTGTGGTTAATTTATTCGAGTTTTCTGGATACAAATTTATGTTTCATGTAATTTTTTAATGTCCAAAGAAATCCTTCTTTTCTCGTAAAAGTAAGATATCTCTTGTTGTTCTTCCATAAATGACATGTTATGGGGGGAAGTTCTTGTGCTTAATAGCCAAATCTTTGTGGGGAGTGCGGCTGTGGAATATTGTAGGAGTTATCTTGTATCTTTATAAACTCCTTAATGAATACACTAAGTTTCGACTATGTGAAATCATCGAAACCAAGTTGATATGTTCTCTTTTAGTCATGAATAATCTCTTTGAGAATTTCATTATGATCCAGTTAGTTTTCGTACCTTTGCCAATTAATATTGACAAAAAGGGGGAGAATATTTTGTAGTTCACACTACATACATATGGTTTATGGATCATTATGTAAGGGGAGAGTAATTTTCATTGTGTGATGAAGTATTGACTAAGGGGGAGAGATACATATCGCCATAGTATTATTTTCAAAGTTGTGATAAATTGAACTTTGTTGTTGCGTAATAATACTATGACACTGTATAACAATGATTGAGAACAATTGTTTTCTTATTGTTATGGCTACGGATCTTCAACAAGAATGATGCTAAGTTGAAGACGTTCAGAATCGCCGGAATACTTGAAGTGACGAAGATTCAAGGAATGTTGAAGAACCAAGGAAATCAAGCATGTTGGACGAGAATCTACAAAGTTTATTTATTTTTTAATCCATATGTATTGAAAGTTTTGTCACTAAAATTCACAAAGGGGAGATTGTTAGAGCACTATGATGTAGTTTTTACAATGGCAAGAAAAGTGGTTCGTTTAAGACTTGTAAAGATTCGATTTTAGATTCAAACTCAATATAAAACTTAAAAAGTTGTTATCAAAATTATAAAAAGCACTGAGACTCAGGATTCCACTATTTTTAAATTTTATGTGATTCAATATTAAAAATTATCATGCAATTCATACATTCAATTGATTATTAAATATTACCAATAGTAGATTTTCAAAATACTAGTTGTTAATCTCAAGCATGGAACATCAAGAGCCCTAAGATAAGCATGCACCATCAAGTGAAAACACAACAAGTTAACAAAAAACCATTATTTCAATTTTGATTCAATGCAAATAATCATAAAAAGAATTGTAAAAATTAATTAAATAAATATTACCACACATTTGTTGGAAAAATAGCTTCATCCGTCGCCTCAGCAAAGGGGTTTAGCTCCTCATATTATTCACGTGCTCAAAATAGGTGTTCATAGCTCAAATGGGTGAAAAACAAGAGAAAACTAATAAAGCAAACAGTTCGCAACGTATTGAAGGCGTTACAAACTGACTGTTACAGAGAACTATTGCAATAAGAACTGTTACAGGAAATGATAGAAGAGATATGTTGTAGAATAAAAGACTGTTCTAATGTTCTTCGTGTTCTTCAGCAGCAGCAGCAGAACCCGATTTCTTGCAAATTCAATTTCTCGGCTCTGTGGTGTTCTAAACTTCCCCTAACTTCTTCTAAACTTCAATACCCTTCTCTGGGACTCGAGCACACCTTTTATACACCTCCAAACCCTCTAAAGCCAGATTAAATCTCTCATTTCTTTCTTTGCTTCCAAGGTACGAAATTCCTCTCCAAGTCTTCTTTACGCGTTTCTGGCCTCTCGAATTCTTTCCAAACTCTTTATTAAGCATATAAGTTTCTTAGGGAATCTGTTTATTACCTTGAATCTCCCTAAATTTCCAAAATTAATCAAACAAGGACCTGTGAACTTCTTCCGCTGCTGTTTTGCTCCAACTCGAGTTCTAGCCAATTTGGGTTCAATCAAACGACTATACCAGGCCTGTTTAGGCCTAAGAAGTAAACCAAATCAATTTCAGCCTTTTAGTCTCCATAAAACTCGATCAAAATCTCAACCTCAATTTCTACCGTGAAAAACTAATTTTCCCGCCCTTTTTCAGTTTGAATTTGAGGAAGAAAAGGTCGTCCCCTATCCGATCCGAGTGTGCTTATAGCATATGTCCTGGGGTACCGTTAGCAATCCTTAGGGTGCGAATAGAAATCTGTGGGGTACGAAGAGTAATTTTGGGATGTAAATAGTGAAAACTCTTGGGTGCCTTTATCAACTCCTCCGAGTGTTGCAGATGTCACTTTTCGAGCCAATTCCTCTGCAAAAGCTTATTTCTCCAAAAACTCCTACAAAGACATAAAAAGCCAAAATAAATATAAAATCGAGCACTAACAATACATACTATTGAGATCATGTTAGACACAAAAGTGTGTCTATCAAATACCCCCAAACTTATTATTTTCTAGTCCTCGGGCAAAACTGAAATAAATAAAATCCTAACTCACTGTCACATGCATCACGATTGCACTTAGCATGTGTAACAAGCCTTTAAACCCCTAGGTGGCCCTAGTAGTCGAGTTATAGTCTCGGGAGGGTTTACAAGAGATATAGCCACAAAACCTGTACTCCAGACCCTAGTTGTCTACGCAAAACCTTGGAAGGCACTAAAGAATCTCCTTGGTTGGTATACTCTCATTGACTACAGGAGGAAGTACCCTGATGCGAAATTCCAATTGTTGTACACGAGTTTGCACTCAAGCATACTAAAATTCATATATAAGTGACAGAGCTCTACTTAGATAGTCGCGCTGTGGACATCAATATTCGGAGTCAACAAGTCACATGGATAGATTAATAAGATGGATATAGAGAAAAGCGTAGATCGTTTTGATGTTGACGAAGGTGAACGGTGTTTCCCATACCTGTCTAATGGCCACTGCCAAGATGAACCTAACCTAATGGACTGAGATACTGTTCTGACTAATATCAACACAACTGGCATGTACAAGGAAACCAGTGGTCGAAAATCCTAATTCTAGATCAAATCTTCTGGCATATACAAGGGAACCAACAGTTGATTTATTTACTGAATATTAACTTCTTATTTTTTCCGCTCAACAACATGATTAGATCTTGCGGATCCAAGCGCATGCTTCTTGTCAGCAGATTACATGGTAATTCTCGTGGATCCTGCGTTCCACGCTTGTTTAGGCGACGGAGACAGGGAGAACACAGACATACTGCTATCCAAGTGTTAAGTTTTATTTATTTTTATTTTTGATTATTATTTAAATTTATTCCGTTTGGTCTAATTGGTCTGGTCTCTTTTTTTTTTTTTTTTGGAACTCAATCACTCTACTTCATCCTAGCAATGGTAACTACTTGATTCGTGTGCCCCACCAAATCACTTAGACAAACCCTTTTTTTTCTTTAAAAGAAAATAAAATAAAAATAGAAGGTGAAAAGGACTCAACGAGATATGGTGAAACTACCATGTTATTTCTTACACCTGAGCTCTGTGCTTTTATGAATAAACTCTATATAGATGTTTCCATCCACTCAGATTGGTTCATCAACTCCTACAACCAAGATGCTTCCATCCACTTAGATTGGTTAGTGTCATCCTTAATAAGCATAAATTTCTAGGCTCTGGAGTTTTAAAATAATGCAACTAAAAAGTTTCTCCCATAATGCCCCCAAACTTAAATCCAATATTGTCCACAATGTTCTAAAGATGAAATTAAAAGCATGAACAAGGAGAAACTGTTACCATTTGAAGCAAAAGAGTTAAAGAAAGATATTACCGTGTTGCATGAACATGGGTCACCTCCCAAGAAGTGCTATGTTTAAAGTCTTCAGCCAGACGTTAAATACCACAAATGGCTAATTACCTTTTCAAATCATATATCAATAGTCGAAACAATTGTGGGTCAACAAAACCAAATAAAACTGCCACGATTATGAGACAACTACACCAAATCGGAAAAATGAACAGGCAGAGCACATCCTCATCCAAGGTTTCCTGCAAGACAACTGGGTTTTTCTGTGGTGCCCACTTGGGATTCATATGAGTGCCTTTACAAACAGATTCTTCTGAACTATGGGTTTCTAATTCCTGAATTTCCTCCCATACCGTATCAGGAGGATCAGGTTGTGGAGTCGGAAGAGATTCAAGTAATACCTCAGCCTCACTATCGAATACCTAGTTAGGGACTTCTAATGGGGATACTTGACGATCAGTACCCCCAAACTTAGGATTTTGGGTGTCTCTAGATAGACTAGACACAATATTCCTAAGTTCTAGACCATCATGTTCCTGAATAAGATCGATTGCTTTGTCTAAGTTGTAATCAGGTGGTTCATCCTCTAAATGCATTTGAGGCATACAAACTATATGACTTGTATGTTTCATATCCTCTATGGTCAACCTTAAAGTTTCTTTATTGTCTTGAAGCACGATCTCTGACCTACTGTCCTGATTGGAAGTTATAATCACAGGAAAAGTCTCACATGTGCCTAAAAATGCATAATTAGGGTTTAACTTATGAGGTTCTTCAGGCTCTTCTAAATAAGGGATTAAGGTAGATCCGGAATCTAGTAATGGTTTGAACCTATATTTTCATTTATCAATATCTAACACAGGAATAGAATCCAACAAAGCATTTACTTGTTCAATATTGTTATCTTCGTCGAAATTCATGCTAAAGTGGGATAGAAAACTCTCTAATGGATCTTTCGATATGATATTTGGTAATAAATCCTGAATTAAGGTTCCTATCATGTTCACCTCTTCAATGCACGTGTCATCTAGCTCAGAATGTAGCTTATTGACATTAAAAATATTCAACTCAATAGTCATATTACCAAAAGATATATTCATAATACCATTTCGACAATTTATGATTGCATTAGACGTAGCTAAAAATGGCCGACCTAAAATCACAGGTATCTGGTTCTCTCGGTCAGGGACATGTTGGGTATCCAGGACCACAAAATCCACATGATAAATAAACTTGTCTACCTCAACAAGAACATCTTCTATCACACCACGAGGAATTCTAATAGACCTAACAGCTAACTGCAATGTTATCTTGGTAGGTTTCAATTCACAAGTCCTAGAGGTAAGTACACATGGTACGGCAGTAAGTTTACACTAGCTCCCAAGTCCAGTAAAGATTTTTCTACCCGATTTTTTCATATCGTGCAAGCAATGGTAGGTGCACCTGGGTATTTATACTTAGTTGTATCTAAAAAGGTTTTTTTAGGGACACCGAGCTTTCGCTTTCGCGTCATATCCTTGAGGAACTTGGCATAAGCCGGCAGTTTCCTAATTGCTTCTAACAATGGAAGGTTTATGGTAACTTTCTTAAAAACCTTCATTATGTCATTAAAGTTGGATTCACTCTTTGTTGGTACTAATAGCTGTGGAAATGGGGTTTTAGGGATAAAATAGGGCCTCTCAGGAACTGAATTGGCATCCTCAGAAACTTTATCAGTCTCCTCAGCTATGGATGGCCCTGAGGGGTGAACTATAGTATGCTCACTATCGGGCATGGTTACCTTATTGTCTACAACTCTATCACTCCTAAGGGTTCTAATTAAATTCAACTGATGTGATGGTTTTGCACCTAGTTCATGAACTCCTCTAGGGTTGGGTTTTGTTTAACTAGGAAACCTACCTTTTTCTCTCAAAAATTCATTTATTAAACCGACCTGGGTTTTTAACTCGGAAATATCCAGAGAGTTAGCATGGACCAGCTTTTCATTTTATTCTAAACCCTGTATCATTGATTGATGAAATGATGTAGTTTGTTGGGTTAAAACGGCAAGACATTCCTCCAGACTTAAAATTTTCTTATCGGACTGATTCTGAAACTGAGCTGGTCCTGAAGGATTCTTAGTATACCCAAAACCTGGGGGAGCATTCGAATTGCTAAACTGACCTTGATTCTGGTCCTTAGACCATGATAGGTTCGGATGGTTTCTCCAACCAGGATTATAGGTTTCTGAATACGGGTCAAATTTCTGACGGTTATCAAATCTAGTGTTATTATTATAAAGAACATTGGATTGCTCTTTAATAGTCTGGCCTTCCCAAAAAGGCTCTACTCTACCACTAGTGTGACCCAATTCTATAGCTTCTAACCTTTTATATATTGCTGCAATCTTGGCATTTGATTCAAAGCCTCCTTCTACCCTATTGACGTTCCCTCTTCCTAAAAGAATTGTTTTCTTGGGTTCCCTACTATTTTCCCATTGGTGGGTCTTTTCGGCGATTTCATTCAAAAATTCCATCGCCGCATCGACAGTTTGGTTTTCAAACCCACCAGTGCATAAAGACTCAACAATGGTTGTTGTCGAATAATCTAAACCCTCATAAAGGATCTGAACTAGCATAACCTTTTCTAAACCATGATGAGGACATTGGGCTAATAGATCATTGAACCTTTCCAAATACCTATACAAAGATTCTCCCTCATGTTGAGAAAATATGCAGATTTGCGTCCTAATAGACGATGTTTTGTGCCTAGGGAAAAACTTGCTCAAAAATGCAGATGTAAGTAGTTCATATGTTTCGATTGACCCAGAAGCCAAACTATATAGCCACGATTTGGCTTTATCTTTCAGGGAAAAGGGGAATAACTTAAGTTTCAAAGCATCATCATCAAGGTTTCTAATTTTTAGGGTACTACAAATTTCCTCAAAATCCCTAACATGGAAATATGGGCTTTCATTTTCCTTCCCTAAAAAGATTGGGGGCATCTATAGGTTCCCAGGTCTAAGTTCATAATTTTCTTCAGTTTCAGCTAACCCGATACACGGGGGACGAGTAGTCCTAGTCGGATTCCACAAAGCTTTCAAAGTTGCCATTTCTGGCACTATAGGAGTCCTATGTTTCTCACCGAAAGACGGATGTTCAAAACTAGGTTGTCCAAGAATAGGGGTTTCTAAATTACGGTAATCAAGATCCTTGTTTCCTAATATAGAACCACTAGGTTTTTCTTTAACAAACCTACCAAATGCTTCTCTTTTTCGTTCAGGCATACACAAGAATTTAGCAAAAATCTGTGCACATGCAAATACTGGGATCACTAATTTAGGTAAGCTTGGGTTACCACAACAAAATATACCCAAAGGTACGATGCTGAGGTTTTGTGGACTTTCAGCTAATAACTCCCATAAGGCCCAAGGCACGGGTTCAGCTTACTAATCCACGAGTTTTTCTAAACTCGGTGATCTGACGAGGGATGCAGTTTGTGTGTGCAACTGCGTTTTTTTTTAATAAATAAAAATAAACAAGCAAGCAACAAAAATAATTACAAGTCCAAAATAAAGAAAATAAAACCAACAAAAATAAACAAATTCTAAAATAAATAATGCCTTGGATTTTCTGCAATTTTATGGCAAGTCATACTTTCCACCTTCCGTTTCAAGCAAAACCTGCACACGAAAAACAAAAATACCCAAAGTAAAATCAAAGAAAATGTAAAAATGTAAAACCTAAACCTAAAAACGAGTCCTGTCGGCGGCGCCAAAAATTGATGTAGTTTTTACAGTGGTAAGAAAAGTGGTTTGTTTAAGACTTCTAAAGATTCGTTTTTATATTCAAACTCAATAGAAAACTTAAGAAGTTGTTATCAAGATTATAAAAAGCACCGAGACTCAGGATTCCACTATTTTCCAATTTTTATGTGATTCAATATTAATAATTATCATGCAATTTATACATTCAATTGATTCTTAAATATTGCCAATAGTAAATTTTCAAAATACTAGTTGTTAATCTCAAGCATGGAACATCAAGAGCCCTAAGCTAAGCATGCACCACCAAGTGAAAACACAACAAGTTAACAAAACACCATTATTTCAATTTTGATTCAATGCAAATAATCATAAAAAGAATTGCAGAAATTAATTAAATAGATATTACCATATATTTGTTGGAAAGATAGCTTCCTCCATCGCCTCAGCAAAGGGATTTAGCTCCTCATATTATTCACGTGCTCAAAATAGGTGTTCATAGCTCAAATGGGTGAAAAACAAGAGAAAACTAATAAAGGAGATAGTTCGCAACGTTTTATAGGCGTTACAAACTGACTGTTACAGAGAACTGTTGCAATAAGAACTGTTACAGGAAATGATAGAAGAGATATGTTGCTTCAACAGCAACAGCAGAACCTGGGTTTCCTACAACTTCAATTTCTCGGCTCTGTAGTGTTCTAAACTTCCCCTAACTTCTTCTAAACTTCAATACCCTTCTCTCGGACTCGAGCACACCTTTTATACACCTCTAAACCTTTTAAAACCCGATTAAATCTCTCCTTTTTTTCTTTGCTGCCAAGGTACAAAATTTCCTCTCCAAGTCTTCTTTACGCATTTCTGGCCTCTCCAATTCGTTCCTAACTCTTTATTAGGCATATAAGTTTCTTAGGAAATCTGTTTATTACCTTGAATCACCCTAAATTTCCAAAATTAATCAAACATGGACCCGTGAACTTCTTCCGCTGTTGTTTTTCTCCAACTCGAGTTCTAGCCAATTTGGGTTCAATCAAACGACTATACCGGGCCTGTTTAGGCCTAAGAAGTAAACCCAATCAATTTCAGCCTTTTAATCTCCATAGTACTCGATCAAAATCTCAACCCTAATTTCTGCCATGAACACCTAATTTTTCCCGCCCTTTTTCAGTTTGAATTTGAGGAAGAAAAGGTCGCCCCCTATCGATCCGAGTGTGCCTATAGCATCTGTCTTGGGGTACAGTTAGCAATCCTTGGGGTGCGAATAATAATTTGTGGGGTACGGAGAGTAATTTTGGGATGTAAATAGTGAAAACTCCTAGGTGCCTTTATCAACTCCTCCGAGTGTTGCAAATGCCACTTTTCGAGCCAATTCCTACGCAAAAGCTTATTTCTCCAAAAACACATACAAAGACATAAAAAGCCAAAATAAATATAAACTCAAGCACTAAGAATACATACAATTGAGATCATATTAGACACAAAAATGTGTGTATCACACTGCTCGGTCGAAATGGCAAGCGTTGATATCTCAAGCTTGTATGTCAATTTTAGGTGATCAAAACTATAAGTCTTGATTTCTAGTTTACTTATAGCTATTTCTCGGATTAGGATAGAATGTGTAGTTGAGCTTTAGACTTCACAGCGTTCATAGATTGAAGACGAAGATCTTATGAGGAGAGGTTGGAGGAACTTCATCAATAAAAGGTATGTGGTTAAGTTCAAAAGTCGGTTACGTATGACTCCCATACTCATGAAGAAAAACATTTATGAAATGCAATCTTTGCAACCGGCTTAATGTTCATGATTTGATAAATAATTTGTACGATTACGAATCAATCCAATTTTGTTTCAATTCGTTCATATATATTTCTATGAGATAGTGCACAATTGAACAACTATATTTGAAACACAATTAGATTCATTTAATTATCTTTCATGATTGATTGATCATCATATTTGATCTAGAAGTGTTGGATAAACGTGGTTAATACAAAGTGTTCATATGGCTAACTTCGGTTCACTATTATTGAGCCAACTTAATATACACGTTTAGGTACGGTTACCCATATCTAAATGGAGGTATATTTCATTTGTGTGTAACAAGCTAAGACCATCTAACGGTGGAGAGATATTGCTTCGAATTTAAGCAAACTTAGCTTGAATATTAAATCAGGTTTTCATCTAACGGTAAATATTGAATACTATATTACTAGGCTATCTTAGATTTGATTGAAAACAAACCCTGATTTGAAAGACTATATAAGAGAGAACTCTATCAACTGGAAAACCTAATCCCGTCACTTTCCTGTGTCCTAGTTGCGACTAGATTCGATTCTCCTTTAACCTAGGTTTTTCCAAAACCATTATAGGTTAATGACTTGAAGAATTCATTTGGGATTCGTGAAGCCAAATCCAACTATTTGCTCTGTATTTGTGTGTTCTGATCTTACTTGTTCTATCGTATTGAGTAGTATATTCTTTAAGATTTGCTCGAGATTTATCTCCGATATGTAAGATATACAAAGTAATCACAAAGCTCTTCGTCTCATTCTTTGTGATTCCACAATAACTTCTTCTATTACCATATAATTAAGTTATTGTGAGGTAATTGATATTTCTAGGCTGTTCTTCGTGAATATAAGACCGGATTATCAATTGGTTCCTGTTCACCTTGATTTATCAAAATACGGAACAAAAACTTCATAGGTACTTCTATGGGAGACATATTTATCTATCAGAATAGACTTTTCTGTGGAAGACATATTTTTTTATAAGTCTTCGACTTTGGGTCGTAGCAACTCTTAGTTGTGGGTGAGATCATCTAAGGGAATCAAGTGCATAGAGTCCTGCTGGGATTCAAAGGCATAAGGAACGCGACTGTACCTTAATTGGTGTAAGACTTGGTTATGGATCAACTATATTCCAGTCCGAAGTTAACTTGTAGTAGGCTAGTGTTTGTAGCGGCTTAATACAATGTAGTGTTGAAATCTGGACTAGGTCCCGGGGTTTTTCTGCATTTGCGGTTTCCTCGTTAACAAAAATTCCGGTGTTTGTGTTATTTCTTTCCCGCATTATATTTTTTATATAATTGAAATATCACAGGTTGTGTGTAGTTCAATCAATTGGTAAATCTGACCTTTGGTTGTTGGATCGAAATTGATTGACGCTAGGACATTGGTTTTTGATACCGTCCAAGTTATTCTCATATCAATCAGTTCACGGATTCCATCATGTTGATTTGATGATTGATTTGATAAAAAGATATAACTCTTGGATATGTTTCCTTGATTGAGTCTGACTGTCTAGTTGATTCTCTTGGAATTATATTGGAGTTAGTCCATACAGATTTCCAAACAAAATATTGGATATGGTTGTTAGACACCCGCTTTTTCACCAAGAGAACAAAATGAGTGACCTTACTTTAACAAAAATAAGGATTTTTAGGAATCTTTAACAAGATGGTCAACAATTCCTTAACTGGAACTCAAATTTTGTTGCCCAAAAGATATGAATTAATTCAGGGGCACTGCTTTCCAACTTGATTTAATGAACCAAAACAACACCAATAGACTTAAGAAGGTGTTGAAACGTTGTGGTGTCTAGAGGATTGGTGAGAATATCAGCCAATTGTTGTTCTGATGGCAGAAACTCTATGTTGACGGTACCATTTTCAAAGACATCCCTTATAAAGTGGTATCTTACATCAATGTGCTTTGTTCTTTAGTGCTCAACGGGATTCTCAGTAATTCGAATCGCACTTGAGTTATCACAAAAGATTTTCATTGTTCCAGTATCGATTCCATAATCAGTAAACATTTGTTTCATCCATAAAATGTTAGTACAACATGAACCTGCAACTATGTATTCGGCTTCACGTGTCGATAGATAATGTGAGTTTTGTTTCTTGATATTTCAAGCAACAAGATTTACTCCAATGTAGTAGAATCCTCATGATGTATTTTTTCAATCTTCTACACAACCTGTCCAATATGCGTCAGAATACGCTGTAAGATTAGTGTTAGTATCAAAAATATAAGAGAAACCATAACCGTTAGTATGTTGTATATATCGTATGATCCTTTTAGCAGTTGAAAGATGAGATTCTTTTGGATTAGCTTGAAATATAACACAACAACTAACGCTAAAGGTGATATATGGTCTTGTTGCAGCTAGATATAGAAGACTTCCAATGATGGACCTGTATAATTTCTGATCAACATCAACCCATTTCTTGTCTTTATGCAACTTCCCAGTAGTGGGCATGGGAGTTAGCGTCGGGGTAATTTTCTCAAGACCGAACATTTTAATAAGATCCTTTGCATACTTTTCTTGAGAAATGTAAATTCCATCCATATGTTTTTGAATTTGTAGATCCAAAAAGAATCTTAACTCCCAACATTGCTCATCTCGAATTCCTTACCAAGAGAAGTTTGAAATTTTTTGGCAAGTTTCTCGGATGTAGGTCCATAGATTATACGGTCTACATAGATTTGAGCAATAAGAACGTCCTTTCCACTCCATTTGGTAAACAATGTCTTATCTGCTTCGCCTCTTGAGAACCCTTTTCTAAGAATCGAAGTAGTAAGTATTTCATACCATGCTCGGGGTGCTTGTTTTAATCCATATAATGCTTTCTTGAGCTTAGACATGATCGGGATATTCTAGACTTTCAAAACCTTTAGGTTGAGCAACGTAGACTTCTTCCTTTAGGCATCCATTTAAGAATGCGGATTTTACGTCTATTTGAAATAATTTAATCTTGAGAAAACAAGCATGAGCCAATAACAATTGTATGGACTCATGGCGTGCAACATGAGCAAAGGTTTCATCAAAGTCAATCCCTTCGATCTGTGAGTATGCTTGAGCGATACCGAATTCATCTGACTTGTTCTTAAATATCCATTTTGTACCAACAATATTGATATTATAGGGACAAGGTACAAGTTCCCATACATCTTCTCTTTTAAACTGATATATCTCTTTTTGCACATCATTTATGCAAATATTTCGATGTCGATTTCTCGTCTTGGTAGTGGATTCTGTACCTCCAATACTATTGTCAGTATCATGATTTCTTTGAATCCACAAGTGTCATGGAGTGGCACGTTCAACAGGAACACCCTGATTAGGGATTTGCCCCTCGCCACCAGAAACATCAGGATTGGTAACCGTTTGTACAACTTTCACCGGTATTGGAACTTATCTGACTTTCTCAGTTGTCTCCAAATGAGGTAGCAAGAGAGTCATCATGACGAAAATCTTTCAAATCATCTATGATAACATTTGTCGATTCCATCATAACATGAGTTCTGAGATTGTATACTCTAAAACCACGAATGTCATATGCATAGCCAAGGAAAATACCTTTGCCACATTTTGACTCAAATTTCCCTCTCTGTTCTCGATCTTTGAGAATGTAGCACTTACAGTTGAACAGACAAAGATAGTGTAAGTTAGATTTCTTACCATACCGTAACTCATATGGAGTATTTAGGGTTCGTGAGCGTAAATACACGCGATTGATCAAATAGCATGTTGTAAAGACAGCTTCTCCCCAAAATTTTAGATAAAGTTTTTGTTGTGGAGCATTACCCTGGCC
Organism: Papaver somniferum; assembly: GCF_003573695.1. NCBI lineage: Eukaryota > Viridiplantae > Streptophyta > Magnoliopsida > Ranunculales > Papaveraceae > Papaver > Papaver somniferum. The sequence goes on from NC_039359.1 coordinate 4,470,201, forward strand.
ATTTCCTGTATACTTCTAATCTTCCTTTTTGCAACTATATTATCTTGTGGAGTTATAGGTGGTGAAAATTGTTGAATAATACCCAGTTTGTCATAGAAATCGAACACTTTAGTGTCTTTGAATTCAGTTCCACGATCGCTCCTAATTTTCTTTAGTTTGCGACCTTGTTCATTTTGGATTCTATTAACAATAATCTTGAACTCACTTAGGGTCTCATTCTTATATGCTAAGAACGCCACCCAAGTAAATCTGGTGTAATCATCGACCATTACCAAAGAATATTTCTTCCCTCCAACAATAGGTTGTTGAATGGGTCCAAAGAGATCCATATGAATCAAATCAAGTAGAGCCTTTGTGGTAATTTCTCGATATTATTTGTGTAGAACTCTTACTTGTTTACATTTCTGACATGCTCCACAAACACCATCGATCTTAGCATTGATTTTGGGAACACCTCTGACAATTTATTTATTAATGATTTTTCCAAGAAGGTGATAATAGATGTGACCAAAACGCTCATGCCAAAGATGCGTAGTTTCCACCTTTGTCAGATTACAACAAAGATTAAACCGAGTATCCAAAAGATAACAATTATTTTTTCCACGTATAACCCAAAAAATTAATTTTCCAGACTTATCTTCAATGGTAGCAATTATTTTTACCCAAAAAATTATTATCCAAAAGATTACATTGATGTCACAAATTTGACCAACAGAAAGAAGATTCACAGTCATACCTTTGACGTAAACTACATCATGAACTTCAGCACACCATGAAGTTTGATCGTTTCCTTTTTTCTAATATAACAACAACTCCCATCTCCGAACATTACAGGTCCTCCATTAAAGTCACTCGAATTCACGAACCAAGAGAGGTCACCTGTCATATGCCAGCTACATCCACTGTCAAGAAACCATTGAATCGGTGATGTTGACTTTAAAAAAAAAGCTCCCATACTAACATTAATATTCCTAAAGGAATGTCTTGTCAGATTTGTAAGACTTGTAAGGTTAGAGAAAAGTCTAGCTTTCTTATTAAGAATACTTGAAACCTTTAACTTCTTCCTGAAAAGATTACATGTATGTAGATAGTGATTGGAAGAACATAAAATATACATGAGACAACATATTTTGAAGTAATATCACTAGATTCTTTCAGAAAAACCTGAGTCGCATCGGTTTTAACAAAGCCTAAGCCTCGTTTATCTTTAGACTGTCAACAATTCCTTAGACAAGAATTAAGATGGTTACTTAGATCCTTGGTAATATTGAAAGATTTTTCAACAGAGTTCGAAACCCCAAGAGTTTGAGCAGTAGCGGATTTTGAATCAGCTAACTTTGCAATGATCTCTTTATTAATTTGAATCTGATCATTCAACTTAGACTGGAGAATTTTTCCCTTTCAGATCCTTATTGAAGATCAGAGTCTTTGATATAAACTTTACAGTGAAGTCCATCGATTTTCCTTATCAATCGTCGTTTCTCATGACAAAGTTTTTCGATTATCTTCTTCAGATCACAACCAAAATCATCATCGATGATTTCTAGAACACATTCGGGATCTGGTATAGTCTGAGCTTGTGATACGTTATTAGAGATATTACTTTCGCCCATATAGTCAGATTGCTTCAAACACATACTTATTAAGTCTTACACATGTTTTCCTGCTCTGATACCAATTGAAAATGTGGGGTTACCAAAATACACCACCAATTTTTTCTTAGGCAACCTTCATGGACTAACTCAAATACAATTCCGAGATTTACAACTTAATGAATCTCAATCAGGAATTATATTAAGAATTTATATCTATTTGTCTCACAATCAATATGTAAACGGAAATACGTTTGTGAACCTGATTATGCCGTCAGAGTTCTTGGACGATTCCGAAGATCAATATCCAAGATCAATCAAGTCGTATCCAACAATTACGATGGACGTATCTAATTTGATTTATTTACGTACAACTTGTGATATTTTAATTATAAAGATAAACAATATAATGCGGAAAAAGAAATAACACCGACAATTTTGTTAACGAGGCAATTGTAGAAAAACCTCAGAACCTTGTCCATGTTTAGACACCAAACTGTATAAATCCACTACAAACTCTATCTTTAAAATTTATATTGTGTTAGTATTACCATGAGTGTAGTCGGCATAATATTCATCACATCGGCATGATATTCATCGACTAAGCGTAATTGCTTAAGATTTTTATTGAATATAAGTTTATATTCATCCTTAAAACGAGTAAAAAAATAAATAACCTTAAAACGAATATACAATTTAAGATTAAGTATATTTTTATAATCAATCTAAAATCTAGTATAAACAAAGTTGATGAAAGCCAGCAATGAACAACAGTCGACATGATTCCCATGGTTAAAATCCACGAAAACTTTAAAAAGATAATTTAATCTTCTTAGGTTTTTAGGACACCCCTTATCGAAATATTTAGTGTGGTTTTAACCTCAGCATCCAATATAGACATCGTGGTTCTTTAGTAATTCAATATCTTGAAAAAATAATATGCCTCTATGTTAGAGCATAGCTCGGTTGAACCCATCAAGCGTTGGTATGTCAAGTATGGTTGTCATATTTTAGTGAACCAAAACTCATGTTAAGAGTCGCTTGATTATGTGCTAGCCTCAACTTCGTACAGGTTAGCTTGAATGTATTAGGATATGAGACATTACAAGTATTGCGAAGACTTGAAGATGTAAAGAAGCAAGGAGCTACAACGACAACAATCATCCTTCCACTTGAGGTTAGTGATATTTGACTTGAACTATTTTATTCCCTAACGTATCTTTCAAGTCATGCACATTGAAAACATAACTGCGAAGCATATTTGAAATCTAGATAGACATAGTATTAAGGAATACACAACGAGGTTTATTGCTTAACCATTAAACTTTGTAGATAAGACATCGTCGTAATCATTTGAACGTTATTGTGATTATGTATGGGTATGAGGTGAGGATTTCATCCTAGGGAACAATGTTTACATTTGTTCTAAGGAAGTAAGTTCATAAACTTGTTTGTGAACCGAAAAGGAAATAGCCAGGTGTTATTGGTTTTGTTATTCATTGCATATCTTATGAGCAACCGATATGCGTGATTGAGTATAACCGCTCACAACTTGTTTGTGTTCTTGGTAGAACTATTCACAAAGGCCTTACTTATGTATTGGTATGACTTTTATTAGTGAAACCAATCTTAAGTAATCAACTGAGATGGTATGATCGGGTTTGTGTTATGTTTGACCAAATTTGGGAAAGGGGAACCGATCCTAGTAAGAGGTGCAGTACATCACAAAGGGGAACCGATCCTTGTATGAGGTGCAACAAGGTTTATAGCAGAAAGTGGAACCGATCCTATGGACATGTGCAACACGTTTTTAGGCAAAGGAGAACCGATCCTATGGACATGTGCAACACATATAAGTTATATACTATATGTATGTGGGAAACCGATCCTAGTACCTAGTCAACCGAATTTTTGGAAAGATAGTGTGACTATGCACAATACTCACATGGAGGTAGAACCAAAACTTGTTTTGGTAGAACCGTTAAACCCATGATTGTGATTGAATGTTTGTTTGATCAATCACATAGTTCTTGAAAGTCAGATGAACCAATTCTAAACTTGTTTGGAAGTGTGGAAAATCGGTTTCAAAGTTGTAAGTGTGAAAGAGAACTTACAAAGTAAGGATGTCGACATACTTTGAACACGTGCTGTGAATGTTTATTTCTTTAATTGTTCAAAGTTATTCCTTAATAGATAAAGAAACAAAATCCCAGGATCGAAACATAAGTAAGTTAAGAATATTTTAATTAAGGTTATTAAGTTCATTTTGTAGGGAAATATAAGAATTAGTAATGTGCATTTACTAATTAGATTTTCCGAGAGATTTCGATCATTACTTTTGGACAGAGCATTTACAGGAATTATTAAAACCGAATTTGTGCTTTAATGAATATCTTGAGAATATTTCCGGTTTTGGAATTTCCTTGGTGTCCAAACTTCCTTGTCTATAAATACTTGAAGTTTGCCTTTCTAGCAAACTAATCCTTCGTAACAACAAACTTCCTCTTTTGTTGTTGTTACTGGTGTCGCCGCCTATTCAGAGAGGAGAGTAACCTAATTAGGCGAAATATCTTACAACCGCTCAGTTTAAAGTCTTCTTTGAGATTGAGAAGCTCTAGCGTGTACTGTTGGTGGGAAACTAGATAATTGCGGTTTATCTTTTGTTTTCGATTGATTTGATTGACTAACGGTGGTTGAAATCTGATTGCACCTAGTTTGTTTATGCTTGAGGATATTCTCTTCTCACTCAAACTAGTTCAGAGTTTCGACAGGGATATTTAGACTGTTGTTAATTCTAAAGACGATCTTGTGATATACCATTGTTAACAGACTCCGTTCTGTGCATGATTGATCACAAGAGATTCAAGTGATTGTGTGCAGGTTTTTATTGAAGATATAAGAAGATTTGAAGACAAAGAATATATTGATGATCTGACTTGGGTTTATAATATTTGGTTGCACAATACTTGTTTTAGTAAAAGAGGATCCAATTAATAATCGGTTCATCCTTGTGGTAGATTGGATTGATTAATTGAGTAGATCGACATCAACACAATTCTTTGGATTAAAAGTGTTGTTGGCTTAATCTTAAACGATTACTTCGGTAATTGAACATAAGATAGATCTAAAGACCTGACGAAGGAGTTTATGTTAAGATAAACGGAAGAGCCTTTGTCCGAATCATATCACTTGGTTGAATAGAGTTGATACCAAAAAGATTTGTTGTTCCTTTACTGTTTGGAATTCGAACCAAAGGAATTGTTCCAAGTACGTTACTTATTTATAAGTTGGAGGCGTGGGAATACAGACAGAACTAGGAGAACTATAGGTTTAGTTGCTTGGTCTCAACTATACGAAGTTAGGTGTAATTTTGTGTAGCGGCTTAATCCTGAGAGTATTCAATTCTGGACAAGGTCCCCGGATTTTTCTGCATTTGCGGTTTTCTCGTTAACAAAATCTTGTTGTGTCATTTACTTTATATTTCCGCATTATAATTGTTTTATTATAATTACACAAACGTTAATTCCTATTTACTTGATAAGAAATCTTATTGTGTTTGGTTAAGTCCGAACCTTTGTATCAAGTAAACATACTTCGTTGTTGTATTGTGTCGATCTCATATCCATAGACGATCACACGAAGTGTGAACCCGATTAGTTGTATTGTCTCGACTCAGTCCATAGACAATCACTTTCGGAGAAAGGACTTATAGGTAGGAAAAGTTTTAGCTTGTGGTATATTTGGGTACCCTCGCCTTTTTACTCTACACATAGAAAGCAGCGGCGTAGTCAGGGCTTTCCTCAAGGGGCAAAAATTTATGTAACAAAATTCCATGTTTACATGCATATAGGCAGTCGGACACGACCCGTTTTTTTTCTTTTCTTTTCTTTTCTTTTTTATTGAGATTGTAGTATCATCAAAGTGACAATCAAGTTATGAACTAGTGATATCTTAATAGCGAGTCTCCCGTCTCTCCTCTCTCACTTCTCAAAAACTAGAGAAAAACTCATCAACTTCTTCTTCTTCCTTTACTCAGATCTAATTTTTCAGGGGCTAGATCTGACCAAGATTTCTTGTTTTAATTAACATTATATATAGTTGTTTCGATTTAGGAGTTAGTTTTATTGTTTTCAATAATTTCTTCGCTATTAGAACGACTTTTATCTTCGCTATTTGGACGGTTTTATCTACACTTATATAGTGTTTCTTTCTCACGATTTATTCGTGTTTAGTTTTCTTGATAAAAGTACATCGGCAATTCAGTAGGGGCGAAGATCAAGTTTTTATTCATCAGAAAATAGATTTTCAGGTTAGTTGCTGCACATGAAGAATTTTTAGACAAATCACTCCTCTCTCATGGAAACATCTCTTTTTCAAGAATAAAATCTACTGAAATGGTCGAATTATAATTTCGAGTACCATTTCTTCTCCAATCTCAAAGTACAAGATTTAGGTGCTATCGTGGTAGATCGTTGTTTCTCTTTGCGATTTATTTACGTTTTATGTATTTCTTCGGATTTGTTTCATGTTATGATGTACTTGTTTCTCTTTAAAATATCATGTAAACGTTTCTCGTGAAATGAAATACTAATGGTTTGATGATAAAAAAAGAAAAAAAAATTGTAAACTATTTTGATTAAGATTGAATACAATGAATTATATTATTTTATACTTACTTTATATATTTGGTATATTTTTCTAGACCCCATCTCTTTTTCTTTTTTTAATAAGAAGACTTTTTTTTAGTTATAGAAGGAAGTTTACATTATATAAGATGTGATCTAATCCATGATTAGCCCTATCTAGGATATTTAATCTTTCATTTGTCCCCATATTCTCCGTAGAGATGTAACTAATTTTCCTAGATCTTACTTTCTTAGGTAGTCTATCTTCAAAATCCACAAACTTCCTAGATTTATACATAAAAGAAACCGAATTACAATGCTTAAGGGAAAATTTACATCTATTGATGCTATCCTGAGCCCTCCAAGGTTGATCTTCTGGATTCACTTCTCCTTTCATGATATTCATCAAAGTTTGACAGTCATTGATGGTACAACAGTTGTAGAGATTCAAATCCTTCACCCACCTAAGAGCCTCAATTCCAGCTTTAGCTTCTGCTTCCATGGGGCAAGAAGCCCAGCTGTTGCCTGCTCTACATTGCCTCATGTTTCCTGTTTTATCCAGAATTGAGATAGCATAACCCATAGTGTAATCAGATTCAAGAAAAGAGGCATCAAAATATATAAACCAGTCCCAAGAACATCTGTCCAGAATGAGATTATCCTTGCATTGATTTTTTGTTTTGACAACAACATGACTAATATGGTTGTCCCTTGATAAATTAATTTTCTGGTGGGAAGCTTTTATCAAATCAATAAGCTTTTGCACATCAGGCACAACATTATCAAAATGCACATTATTTCTAAATTTCCATATGGACCAGATTACAAAAGAAACTAAATTATGCTTGTCATTGAAAACTTTGTTGCTTAGCCAAAACTTAAACCAATGCATAATATCATGACTTCCTTTATAATTATAAATGTTATTAAGGTCAAAATCATTCCAGACTTTTCTTGTAAACATACAATTTACAAGCAAGTGCATTTCATCTTCAATAACATATGCATCACAGAGCAGACAGTATGGGTTAGTATCCTTTACATATTTAGACATATTCCTCCCTAGAATCAGAGTATTTGAGACAACTTTCCAACAAAACATGTTAACTTTAGGCACAATATTTAGATTCCAAATTTGCTTCCAGAAAATAGCTTTATTTTTATCAATCTTGAAATTAGTCAGATAGTTATAAACCGATTTAGTAGTTAAGTTTCTAGAAATGGTAACTCCCTTCATGATGCTATTTCCTCAATAACCATAATTCTAGACCCCGTCTCACTTTATAAACTTTGACTCCCATTATATACATAAAATTTCTCCTTTAATTATATATCTACCCCTACAAGACCTACATATTTTTAAAGAAACAAGTGTAATCTATCTGGTCAATTCCGAAAATAAAGTGGAGGATTCTAGGTTGGCATCGAATTTTTTGAGTATTCTTCCAGGAGGAGACCTTGTAGTTGAGATGAAGACATTCTAACATTTTGATCATAAAAAGCTGAAACGGATCCCATCATCATCTCACTAGAGATTATTTCCTCCCAGTGTCTTAATCATTTTCAAATTTCCCGATCCCACTTGTCCCCCATTTACCTCGGAGCCAAAAAAATAAAAATAAATAGCCTTTTCAATTGAGTCATGAGACCTGATCTGTTATAATGGGATATTTAACTGGACTTTTGATTTTGATAACCTGTCCCACAAAGAAACGGCAAAATGGACAAAAATAAATCGGCCATACCATGAAATAGTTGCCACCAGTAGCCAGGAAGTTTTTGGTGATCTAACGTTTTCCCGGTTCAGACCCAACTTAAAAGTAGAACAAGAAAAAGAATTGCAAATTATGTCCTACAATTTCGACTTTTTTAGGACATACACCCAGCATCTCACGAGGGGAAATTGGCACGAACCCAAAGAACCAAGTACTTTTGAGGTTTGGATATTAATAGGTAGTGTCTCTGTGTATTCATGGGTCCCCATGCTTTATTCTTCTTGTTCCTTCATCCCACTACCATTGCATGTACGCAATTACTTTTCCAAGCTGCCAAAGCCTTTTTGCGCACATCTCCGGATTCACATTTTGGCTTTCTTGATCTATTTTTTATTACTCAAACGAATTCATAGCATGGAACTCTTAGCAGTGAAGTCACTTGAAAGTGGAAAAGGTAACAGAAAGAAAATATTGTTTCAGGTTTTTTTTGGAGGTATACTTCACATTCTTCGGATGGTATATCCCACATTTTAATCCAGTTAAATAAACTAAAGGTTCAATTAATTCAATAATCCACGGTAAACAAATAATCTAACTCTTACTAAAATAAAAAGTATCGCAACTACGACATAGACCACCAAGTAACTGAATAAATAACCTCGCCAAGTTTATAAGATAATAGAAAATTAGATGTTTAATGAAACCAATAATATAGTATAAATTTGATAATTATTATTATAAATCAAGGTTTGAAAAACGGGTCACGATTCAGATCACGGATACTAGACGTGACCAGTATAATGCGTTTTGACGAGGGAGAGCATGTTTTGGGCCAAAAATGCATTATATAGAAATAAAATGTGTTTTTTTGACGTTTTTTTTTAAATAACGGGTGTGATAACGGTTAAATAAGAAAAATAAATAAATTATGATTTGAATTTCTTATCTAACGGTATCACATGCGTGAAAACGGTTACGACGGGTCTACATAACGTTGTTACTACGTTTTTTCATATTTTTTTGCTTTATTTAATTTATTTGATTTTTTATTTATTTGTTTTTTAGTTTTTTACATACAAATTTATGGATATTTTGTAAAATTCACAACCATTAATCTATGACTTATAGCAATGCATTGTATTTACCGTCTACCGACAACATTTATAACCCATACTATCACTATCAACTTGATGCTATCAAGTTGTCACTTGAATAGTTGAATGCACTCCCCAATACTTGAATAAGTCGAAAAAGAATGCTGATTCAAGTTAGTTTGTTTTAGTTTTAAAATTTCAAGCACTACTGCGATAGGTTACTTATTGTAAGGTTATAAAATTTGAAGTGTTTAATCATATAGGTACGGGATACCTTTGTATTATTTTTAACATTTTAGTTGTAAGTTTGAAAATAAAAATTCCTTAGGAATTTCTCCAAGTTATTTTTTCTTCTTCTAAAAACGGGTATAACGGGTGTGAAAACAGAAAATACGGTCTAAAAAACTTATGTTAAAATGTTATTCAGAAGAAAAAAAACGTAAATATCAATCTTAGAAAAACGGAAATCACATGCGTGAAAACGATTATAACGGCTCTAAATAACGCCGTTTTTTCTTATTTATCGGTGTTATTTAGGCAGGCATATCGGTGAGTCTCACGGGCATGCTATATAGACGTGACCGTTTTGATGGCCGTTTTTCAAACCTTGTTGTAATTGAATATAATTTTGAGTTGTTTGTTTTTAATTTTATATAATTTTATGAAACACTAATTTCATATCTAATCTTTTATTGAAAAATGAACAATTTTAGGCAAGTACTAAATTTAAAAGGAGTTTATTCTTTCTCAAATTGGAGGATTCAAATTTGAATTTTTTTCTTGAAATAAGTATATTAATTTTACAATTTAGTACTTTACTGAGTTGATAAAGTATAATAGTCGCATGGCTATTAACAGCATTGTTTTATCCGTTGTATGATAAACTATTGATAGTTTAGATATGCTTACTAAATCCGGGTCGGCTGATACCCGCATTGAAATCAGATACTTTTTTAATGTTTTTGTTAATTTCTCTTTCTTCTCTCACACGAACTTCTCTTTCTGAACGAAGTTTTTGTAGCAAGATGTGATTTAATCAAATTTAGAAATCAGAAGAAGGCTAAATATATTTTTTATTTCAAAAGGAATCAATTTGTTACAAATCAAAATGAATATATATTAAAAACTAGGGTTTACATGTCAAAATTAGATTATGATCAAAGAAATTCAAAGCTTCCCCACTGATAACATATATGATAAAAAAACGTTTGATTAATCATTTTTTTAAGCAGATCAATCGAATTGTTACTATGACAATAACTTACTGTTATACTCCAAAAAAAAATGTTCTAAAAAATTCTAGTCTCACTGATCTATCCCAGAGAGAATAATATAAGATCTAAGATTAAACTCTAGTGATTCACATCAAAAAGAAAAGTCTGTGCTAATATATAGAAGAACGGTAGAAATGCTATGACATATATAATCTATCTTGATGAATATTCCATATCCGAGATTGATGATCGGCATCTAGCAGATCTCAAGCCCTTACGGTTTGGTAGGGGGAAAAGAACAAAATTGTGAGCGAGAAGAAAGAGAAAAAGGAAAGTTGTCAAAGAAACCTCTGATTTTACTAAATGTGCATCGGATAACCCGAATATGGATGGAACATCTCTACCGTCTCTATATTACCATCTAACGGTTAATACAAAGTTGTTAAACCTTGTCAAATTGGAGCCTGTCAACGAATCCTCCCTGATTAACTTAATGAATTTTAACCTATACTAAAGGAATTGAAAAAACACTCATCAGTTTCGGGTTCCTCCAAACTTATTCTAATAAACATTATTGAGCAACAATTATATACATTTCGTGAGATAATCTCGTGGTTTCTCCTGGTAGAGAAAAACCTGGGCTGGAACCCACCATGAAATTTAGAAAGGGCAATTTTTATGGTGGGCTCCACCCCACTTTTTTTACCTATCGGGAGAATCCACGGAATTATCTCCATGTGTATTAAGAATTATTGTTATTTAAGTGTTATGGATTGTTTTGGTTCATATATATCATGTCTACCATTATCCACGTTAATAATATCTTTCATAACATATGGAATGGAATAACAACTCTTTTCACAGTAAATTGAATACCACAATTCACCCTATTTGACCTTATTATTACACACAAAATAAGGTGATATTATTGATCATGTATCATGTACTTGCGTTCAGAAAAAACTTTCCCAAATCTCATCCTTAGCAACAAAAGGAGTTATAAACATCCACCTGCCTCAAGATGGGCCCAGGATAAGATCATCTGGTTAATTACACACAAAATTTGAAAATTGCACTACTGCATCAGGATATAAATACTTAACCCAAAGCCATAACCGGACTTCAATAGATCATACCTAACACCAAATTTCTACGGATACTGATGTGTCCACCAAAAGTTAAGTTTTTCATGTGGAAAGCTATAAATGAAGGTTTACACATTCAGCATTCTTGACAGAATTTGACTCACAAATTCCAATCTTAACCAATCTACAATACAATACTAGAAATGGCTATCATATTCTTCTGCATCGCCGAATCTTTATTGTGTTGATGGTGGTTCTTAGTCCAGGGTCAAAACTGTAAAATCCTGTACTTAATGTGCTATCACCCTGCAAGGGATAGAACTATTTGAAAAATAACGAGTGCAAAAAACCTCCTCGTTCATTGAGCAATTCAATATAAATGAAATTCACTCGGAATGGTGCACGTAGCAACAATCCCAAAATATTTTGTGAATTCTTTCTTCTACTAGCATTGCCCATTAATGCATGACTCGCCTAGTATTTTCTCGTGCTATGTTCCTAGCCGAACTCTCATTATTGACATGATATGACGATCAAATGTTCACTCTCAGCAGAGTAGTATGAATCTCCAGAATTGTCAACATTGAGATCCGCATGGAAGTACCCACATAGGACGCATCATCCTCTGATAAAGAGGATTTCGTATCGACACACTTTTGAGTTAACTCGATCAAACACGCTTAAATTTCTTAAAGAAAATCTATACTGTTAATATCAGTCCCAGAAACGATCACGACCACACAATTTGGCCGCACGATTCAACAAGCATAGCCGACTCCTAGCAGAACTAGGAAATCACTGCAATGACCACCGGCGGGCCCACTAGTGCCCTAGTCGATCGAGTCTCATTCCCTCAGCCACAAGTTCTTCGAACGCCGACCCCAAACATGGGTGATCGCGCTGTATAAAAATAGCTCGAACGAGCCGAGACCATTTAAAAAAGTCTCAAAACGCATCACGACCGTCCAAATTTGCTAGCCTAGTTGGACGGCTTAGATCTTTTTACAAACGATTAAGGAAGTGCCTGCATGTTCATTGGCGGCGCAATTTTCCCCTTTGACAATCGACTTGCCTGCGGCAAGCCTATAGGACGCTCAACCGTTTTCCCAAACTCGAGCAAACACGCCGTATTCAAAACCCTAAATTGGGTCGCGGCAGTATATAACTGTCGCAAATCGATCGTGTTCGTCCAACTTGGCTAGCCTAATTGGACGGCGTAGATCGCATCTCGAACGATCGAAGAAGCACCAAAGTATTCATTGGCGGCCCAACTCCTTCCTTGGTCGATCGACCTACTCACGACAAGCCCTTAACGCATCAAGTCGTTTGATCGAACTGGGAAGACGAGACCGTTTTAAAACCTAATTGGTGTTTGCGGCAATATATTACCGCCACAAATCGATCATGACCATCCATCTTCGCCAGCCAAATCGAATGGTTTAGATCTAATTTTAAGTGGCTCAGGAGATACCAGCACGCTCACCGGCAACCAACCTTTGCACAAGGTCGATCGGCCTGCTCGAGCTGACATGCAGCGCGTCGATTCGCTCGCCCAAAAGGGGGTTAGCCACGCGGCCCCTAAAACCCTAAAAATCGCGGCAATTACAGTGGACAACTGCCGCAGATTGATCACGGCCATCGAACTTCGCCAGCCTAGTTGGTGGCATAGATTTATTTTTATGAACGCTAAACAAACAGCGTTGATATCACCGGCCATTCATCCTGCACAGGGGGTTATCGACCAAGTCATAGCACATCCATAGGGTCCTCAAACGATCACCCAAAGATGGTCGGTCGTGCTACTTTTAAGACGCTCAATCTGTGACTGACTCGATCGTGCTCAAATGCAGCGTTGCTTCTAACACATCGATTACTTTCAACTGCTTATTCGGAAGCAATGCTTTACATACATCGATTATAAGCAACGCCTTATAAATATTGGTTTTGCAAATAATTCATTATTTGGCCTAAAAGCATTACGTGCTGATTTTAGCGGCAAGTCACATGACTTGACTCATTCAGTCGAGACATCAAAAATATCACAAACTGGGGGATACATACTGGGGTATTGGTCTGGCGGTTTACAGCGTGCGGCGTGAAACGCACCCATTACAAGAAAGTGTCAGGAAAGGCGGACAATTAACGGTGATGAGAGTAGTAGGCGAATCGTGTGGTCGGTCTTCCCTCATAACGGAAACACGATGATCACTACCATCGGCACAAACCCACTTCTCCACTACTTTACTTTCTCCACTTGCTAAGAGATCAGGGTGCGCTCAATGACTTGTATAAATAGGTTTTCAATCTATTTCGAATAACAGGACACAAGTAGCCAGAAACCATTTTCTGATACACAAGTCATTTACAACCACACCTTCATAATTCAACATTCTGATCTCAAACACCTTCTTCGCTTCCCTCCCTAAGATCAACCCTTCTCCTTCACCTTGTGACCGAATTGAATTTGGAACGACCATTTCTTGGTTTAGGCCAGAATCTTACAGATTGATCTCTCGAATCTTAAAGTACTCCCGTGCAGTGCATTTGTTTTGGGTTTGAATTCGTTTCTCATCAACACACCCAAAATTCACCAAAAACAGCATAATTAGTTTTTACCCTCAAACAATTGGCGACCACAGTGGGAGATTAATCTCTCGGTTGCGAGATCAATTTTCGATTTCATTTCAATTTTCTCAAAATTCAAGATGGTGGATCTTAGGTCTGGATCATCGACAAATCCTGATGTTACTGGCGCTGACAACACCCCCGGTGTGCACATTCGCCTACCAGCACAATCAGCGCATCTCGCGGTACTACATCCTCAACCACCAACACCAGCGGCGCAGGAAACGTTCCCCTAGGTGCGACACCTCCAATCACCAGATCCAGAGTCGTTGTCGCTACCCTCAATGTTTCTTCAAGCGTAACACCCCTGGTTGTTACTAGAGATGCTGCCACTCCCCCATCTAGACGAGAAACTGCATGAGCCAGAAGGGGCAACCCCCTATTACCATTGTTGACTTGATGGAGAGAGAAGAAATTATCGCTAAGGGTTAGATGGACATGGATTCAACTCAGAAAGAGGTACTCACTTTTCTCAAGACGCTAACAGAACGACTACAACAAGAGTCGCGTCAGCCCATGGAACCAATAAGGAGTACCTTCAACACTCTTGATGCAAGCACTTCAACAGGGCGTGTATTCATAGATGAGGAAGTTCGTGTTACTCCTTAGCGCTCAAGAGAAAGGAATCAACCATCCAATTTCATCACGCACGAAGACCTAGAACGACTTCTCCAAAATCGAGGCAAGGAAAACCCGGTGGACCTGCACCATCACCAACCTCCGTATCCTCCTAATGTGCAAAGAGTTCCTCTCCTGAGAGGATACTCCTCTCTTCAATTTTCTCTTTATGACGGTACTGGTAATGCTCGTGAACACATCTATCATATTCTGGAGTCATTAGGAGAGAACGAATTCAACCATGTCCTCCGCCTGAAAGAGTTCTCGAAGTCACTTACCGGGAGAGCATACACCTGGTACAACAACATTGCACCAAACAGCATATCCAACTGGTATGAGATGGTAACTGCTTTCTACAAGAAGTATTTCTTCGTATCCGAGCAAATCACATTTTCAGACTTGGGGTGAATGTTTCAGCGAAACAACGAGCATCCAAATGATTACATTAAAAGATTCAGGATTCAAGCACTGGATTGTCACAATCCAAACGTGACTGAACAACAGTTGGTGGAGTCATGCATTAACGGTATGGTTCCCATCTATCGTGCTTTACTGGAAAACTTACGTTTCCAGAGATTCTCTGAACTCCATGAGGCTGCTAAGCGGTCGGCTACAATGGCACCAACATTGTTGGAGAGAACCAGACCGGCCAGGGGTGAAGACGCACGCGAAACCCGAGGAAATAGTCGCCTTATCAACAAGCAATACAACATGGTCCCTCTGTCAGCGTAGTGAGTGAAGGAGGGAAAAGGAAAGCTTCGGCGACAGAACAACAACCCAAGCATGCGGCATCAACGCAAACGACTGCATCCCAAAAGACGGTTAAGTCCCCTGCCCAGCGACAGGAAGATGGAGATGCTGCTCCAGACTTACCCTTTCCAATGAACAAAGTCATAGAACTCCTGGAAGAATGGATTCAAGATGACGCCATCAAGATACCTCCTCTCATACGTCCACCAACCGAGGAAGAAATGGCAAATCCCAAATATTGTCGTTACCATAGATTCGTCAATCACCCAACCAGTGACTGCAACAAATTGAAGCGCATTTTCAAAGAAAAGGTGGATACGGAAGAACTGCAATTAGGAAATGAAGGAGTCCACAGGGACCTTCTTCTTGTCAGAAGCTGTATGATTTCTAGGGACTCTGTCCAGAAACCCGTGCAGTCTATGATAGAGCATTTATGTGAAATTTTGTATTTCTCTAAGGCGCACCGTCAAGACATATTTGGAGCCCTCAACCGTGTCGTATCAGGCGAACGTCTATTTCTAATTAAAGAGGTTTTCCCCGAACCCCAATCCTTCTTCGGAAACACGAGCTGTAATTGGGGACTCCTAACCATCGCTCGTTTGAAGGATGTCGAGTTTGACAATGTATTGATTGATGTAGCATCTGATTTTAATATTGTCACTGTCAAGGCCCTGAAAGATGCAAAGATTTCGAAACAGGAAGTTGTTCATTGCCCAACCATAATTAAAAATTCTGAAGGAGAGTCTAGAGACGCTTATGGGTACATCGACCTAGAAATCAAGATAGGAGACGCTCTAACACGCGATAAGTTTCATATTGTGAAAGATTACCCGAACTATGATATGATTCTGGGGCGCTCGTGGGTGCATAACAACAAAGCAAAGCTAGGGGTGTGTCCTTTGCCAGTGTCTATACCTGAAAGGATTACCAACAAGCCGTCAAACCCTGAAGATTATCTGTTTCTGTATCTACAACTTGCCAGTGTGACGCAATTACCCGGAGAGAGCCCATCAACATATATTAGAAGATTCTGAACCCAAGTAAGTCTTATTGAACAACCTTTTTTTGCAACCAGTCACTCCTCTTTCTACTGAGTCTCGGGGACTCGCTCCAATCAACAACCCACTGTCACTAGGAGATGTGAATGGGATACTGGTCCTTTCAAACACTTTGTTAAAAGTTTAGAAGTTGTCTCAGTCAAAGACGGCGGGTCCAAGGATTAAGTGGTCGTACAACACCCAAATCCGTTTCAAATTGGATATTTGGTAATGAAAGCGACCATGTTTCAAGTTGGAGATGTGACAGTGAAGGTGACCGCTCAATCTTATTCGCCCACAGAAAGGGAAGATAAGCCATACCTGGTGGCAGACGTTATCCTAGGCGGGTACTGCAAGATCATCAATACCGACACACAGGAGGGCGTAACAATCCACTCACAATGGCTCAAACCTTTCAATACCTAAGACGTTGTGCTACCTTTTCCTCCAGCGTTCTCTTTAGTATTTCCTCCAGCAGTGTCCTCTTTCATGCAATATTTGTAATTTCTCCAAAATGATTGCACTGCTTGCATTCGTAATTAGGGTTTCAATTTGTCAGTTAATCAAAGTATTATTTCCTTTTAATCTCTTTACTCCTGAATCATTACATAAAGTCTTGAATAAGCCTAAAACCTTCACCAGTACCCATCAATTCAAACCAGAAAGAAACATTTCATTTATTTCGAGAAACATTAAAGGAGTACGCGCAGAAAGAAAAGCGGCAAAGGGTTTGTATAATTATTAGGGAAAGTGTACTACGAAGAGCGTTTCACTCCAATAAAAAAGCGCTTCTCCATCATCATGTGATTAGGGGGATTGCAGCACGGGGCAGACAAGTTCATGGTCAATCTATGATTTCCATTATTTCATCTCTTTCATTGTTCTTAGGGTTACATGCAATCATCATGAAGACAGTGCACAGTCACATAACGCATCATCACTTATGAATGTCGCATTCTCTTTGGTTGGACAACGGAAGGGAGAGATTCTATTATAATCCTACTGGAGAGCGTCACAATTGGGGTCTCAAGATAACGTGAATAAAAGAACCATTGTTTAAATAAACCTAAACTCAGTCACCGCTGAGTATTAAAAAAAATGCCTACAAACTATGAAGGGGCGTTCATCTACAAAAAAAAAAAAAAGATAGAGGATAACGGAAGGAAAGTCTAATCAGCAGTATCTTCACCGGAGCCATCATTGGAAACTTCTTCAACACCTTCATCACAAGCCACTGCATCCTCTCTGGAGTTTGCCTCGACTTCCCTTTCTGATGCCGTTTCAACGCCTCCCTCAACAGTTGCTTCAATATTCCCTCCGAGAGACGCGCAGACATCATCCTTGGAAGCTGTTTCAACATATTCTCTAGATGCCGCTACCATGATCTCCTCAGCAACCACTTCAATGTTACCTCCGACGGTTGCTCCAATACCCTTCACGGAAGCTACTTCGGCCTCTCCCTCAGGAACTGCCCCAACAGCCTTCTGAGGACGCTCGGTTCGTCCATGTCAGAATCGAGGATGATGATTTCGTTACGGACAGGGTAATCATGTTTTTTTTCACTGGAAGGACGCTCATGCTCGATTCTTCGCCGCTTTATCCGAGCTGCAAACCTTTCAACTCTCGCGCTTGGCGGCTGAGACGCTTCGTCGCGCCTCCATTCTTCCTCCATGCCGACTGAAGCTAAGAAAGCCTGAACACGCTCCCGAATGAGACGTAGGTGCAGAAGAGACATACCATGTATGGCACGACCAGCTTCACGAAACGGAGGATCTATTTTGGCCATCACCTCCTCGAGCGCATTAGCCTTGGGTTTGTCGACTTCAAAGCTTTTTTCTGGGAAAAAAAAGGAGTAATCATCACCAGCAGATCCCATCATATAATTCAAAAAAAACATTATGATTAAAAACATATATAAAAATAAAATAAAAATAATTGTCAATCAAATTACATGATGAACGTGAAACTATACCTGGAACAAAAGAAGAAAAGCGATTATGCGATGGGAGAAAGGATTTGGCGTCTCCTTTATATTTCACAAATCAACCAGATCCCAAGAAGAAAAGGAGTCTCTACTCGCGCGTATAAAGGCTCTAGATACGGGATAACAAGCAATACTCATATATTTGAAGACAACTGACGTGCGCCGAAGAGAAACGTAGCTCGCTCAAAGGATGAGCCAGGATCTATCTATCCTGGTAATGTACGCTAAAACTCTTCTTGTGAATTCTTTTTTTTACTGTCACCATCTAGTACATACCCCACAATAGTGTCACTATTACGTGCTAAGCAAGGGACTTAATATTGATGGTGGTTTTTAGTCCAGAGTAAAAACTGTAAAATCCTGTACTTAATGTGCTATCACCCTGCAAGGGATAAAACTATTTGAAAAATGACGAGTGCAAAAAAACTCCTTGTTCATTGAGCAATTCAATATACATGAAATTCTCTCAGAACGGTGCACGTAGCAGCAATCCCAATATATTCTGTGAATTCTTTCTTCTACTAGCATTGCCCATTAATGCATGACTCGCCTAGTATTTTCTCATGCTATATTCCCAGCCGAACTCTCATTATTGACATGACATGACGATCAAATGTTCACTCTCAGCAGAGTAGCATGAATCTCCCTAAATATCAACATTGAGATCCGCATGGTAGTACCCACATAGGCCGCATCACCCTCTAACAAAGAGGATTTCGTATCGACACACTTTTGAGTTAGCTCGATCGGACACGCTTAAATTTCTTAAGGAAAATCTAGATTGTTAATATCAATCTCAGAAACGATCATGGCCACACAATTTGTTCGCACGATTCAACAAGCAAATCCGACTCCTAACAGAACTAGGAAATCAATGCAGTGACCACCGGCGGGCCCACTAGTGCCCTAGTCGACCGAGTCCCATTCATTCAGCCACAAGTTCTTCGAACGCCGACCCCAAACATGGGTGATCGCGCTGTATAAAAATAGCTCGAACGAGCCGAGACCGTTTAAAAAAGTCTCAAAACGCATCACGACCGTCCAATTTTGCTAGCCTAGTTGGAAGACTTAGAGCTTCCTACAAACGATTAAAGAAGTCACGGCATGTTCATTGGCGGCCCAATTTTACCCTTTGACAATCGACTTGCCTGCGGCAAGCCTATAGGGAGCTCAACCGTTTGCCCAAACACGCCGTATTCAAAACCCTAAATTGGGTCGCGACAGTATACAACTGTCGCAAATCGATCGTGTTTGTCCAACTTGTCTAGCCTAATTGGACGGCGTAGATCGCATCTCGAACGATCGAAGAAGCACCAAAGTATTCATTGGCGGCCCAACTCCTTCCTTGGTCGATCGACCTACTCACGACAAGCCCTTAACACATCAAGTCGTTCGATCAAACTAGGGAAGACGCGACCGTTTTAAAACCTAATTGGTGTTTGCGGAAATATGTTACCGTCGCAAAGCTATCACGACCATCCATCTTCGCCAGCCAAATCGAATGGCTTAGATCTAATTTTAAGTGGCTCGGGGGATACCAGCACGCCCACCGGAAACCCACCTTTGCACAAGGTCAATCGACCTGCTCGGACTGACACGCAGCTCCTCGATTCGCTCGCCCAAAAGAGGGTTAGCTACGCGGCCCCTAAAACCCTAAAAATCGCGTCAATGACAGTGGACAACTGCCGAATATTGATCACGATTATCCAACTTCGCTAGCCTAGTTGGATGACATAGATTTATTTTTATGAACGCTAACAAAACAGCATTGAGATCAGCGGCCATTCATCCTCTACAGGGGGTGATCGACCAAGTCATAGCAGATCCATAGGGTCCTCAAACGATCACCCAAAAATGGCCGGTGGTGCTACTTTTAAGACGCTCAATCCGTGACTGATTCTATCGTGCTCAATAACAGCGATGCTTCTAACACATCGATTACTTTCAGATGCTTATTCGAAAGCGATGCTTTACATACATCGATTATAAGCAACGCCTTATAAATATCGGTTTTGCAAATAATTCATTATTTGGCCTAAAATCACTACGTGCTGATTTTAGCGGCAAGTCACATGACTTGGATCATTCACTCGAGACATCAAACATATCACAAACTGGGGGATACATACTGGGGTATTGGTCTGGCGGTTTACAGCGTGCGGCGTGAAACGCACCCATTGCAAGAAAGTGTCAGGAAAGGCGGACAGTTAACGGTGATGAGAGTAGTAGGCGAATCGTGTGGTCGGTCTTCCCTCATAACGGAAACACGGTGATCACTACCATCGGCACAAACCCACTTCTCCACTACTTTACTTTCTCCACTTGCTAAGAGATCAGTGTGCGGTCAATGGCTTGTATAAATAGGTTTTCAATCTATTTCGAATAACTGGACACAAGTATCCAGAAACCATTTTCTTATACACAAGTCATATACAGCCATACCTTCATAATTCAACATTGTGATCTCAAACACCTTCTTCGCTTCCCTCCCTAAGATCAACCCTTCTCCTTCACCTTGTGACTGAATTGAATCTGGAACGGCCATTTCTTGGTTTAGGCTAGAGTCTTACAGATTGATCTCTCGAATCTTAAAGTACTCCCGTGCAGTGCATTTGTTTAGGGTTTGAATTCGTTTCTCATCAACACACCAAAAATTTACCAAAAACAGCAGAATCAGTTTTTATCCTCAAACACATTACAATCTGAAAAATATATTTCACCAACCTAGACGACCATCAAAGCCCCCACCCACCCCCATCCCCACCCATAATCTACTCACTTCAATTAATCATCATACTTTAATCTAATAGATCCTGCAATACAGGAGCACAATTACCCTCACTGGTACCTCATCATGCTTCCTTTTATGCGCCTTATGGTTAGATAAGAATGAAAGCATATACTGACACACCCAATTTCAACCGAAAAATGTTGTCCAAATGATACTTCATCTAGGTCATGATTTTATCTGGACGGCGGGAGTTTTCCCTCTAGATTTAAAGGATGTACCTTCAATGGTGAATCCAAACCATATACACAAAAGTACAACAATGATATTAGTGGGTTGGACTCCTCCGATTCATTGGCTTGAAATTAATATTGAGGGGCGGTAAAAAGACATTTGGGCATGCAGAAGATGGATTCGTATAGAGGGATTTAATGTCGACGACCCTCATCGCTTTAGCACGATATAACTCTAGGGATCATCCTTGCACTCATTGCTGAGATTTGGGCCATGTTGATGACGAGGTATAGACGATGGACCAGAGTTTTCATTGAAACATACTCGGGAACCTAGTATGATTCATTAAAAATGATACAGATCCTCCTTGGTATATATCAGGTATGATAGTAGATTTCAAGCAGTGAATAAGATATATATACCGACCATTGAAATTGAACACAATTACAAGAAAAGTCACCAGAAGACAGACGGACTGGCAAATCATGTTGCGGATGGAAGCCATATGAGAACTTTCTCAACGACTATACGAGACTATTCCAAAAAATTTAACGACGCACCCTCGTGTAATTCCTAATTAGTGTTTCAAACCTTATTTGTCCACTAAAAATAATCTACTTTAATACATTCCAACACTAAAGCTTTCTCTAATGGGGCGTCAATATTCATCGCTAAAGGCGTTGCCAAGATTCCTGATTCAAGATAGCGTTCAAGGGTTTGCTTGAACACAATCTAGATTCAAGTTTGGCGCCAAATGGTTTAGCGCTGGAAAGTTTACTTTTTGCGCCAAACCATTTGACGTTTGAAATATCAACCATTAGATTTATTGTCCAAATTAAAATCCAGCAGTTATGTTATTTGCACCCAATTATTGGGTGCTTGTATTGTTAACCACCAGATTTACTTTAAATTTTAAAATCCAATGACTCCAAACTTTTTGCACCAAACCATTGTGCGCATTCTTGATTCAACTTTGAATCAAGATAGCACTTGGACATTGATTCAAGCCGACGTGTCGAGCCTTGAATCTTAAATCTCGATAAGACTAAGCCCAGTGCCATGTTTATATAGTTATATTTGCATTTATGTTGTTAGGTCAAAAAGAATGACACATGTTTTGGACAATTGTTTGATAGTATTCGGGTTAATCTTTTATCCATTTTTTTACATGTGTATCCGTGTCCAATCCACCAGCTGGTGGATTTTGAACCTTCCTTCCACATCCAATCTTCCGAGAAGTGAATCATGTGTCTACTTACAATAGTTCCTGTTTGGTTGGTTGGATCCATAGATCGGGTGGTTCTGTTAGGGGAGAGCATTTGGATCCATTCGTGTGTTTTTTTGTTTTTCTTTTTCCGGGTGGGTATCCGGCCTGCAGACTAATAGATTGGATCCGGGTGCGGAGTAAAAAATCTATTGGACATTTACATTCTCTAAGTTAGTAGTCATTTTTTCAGTATGTTTATCTTGTTCACTAATGTTGATATTAATTTAATTAAATCACCAGTATATAAATTTCCTAACATTATTATTTTAGATAAAATTAGAAAGGTTGTTATTAAATGAAATTAATGAGCTTCTTTACTAGCATCTGATGTGAGATGAGTTTCCTTACTATGTGGGTGAGTAAATGAAAAATTGGTAAAGGTTATGTGTATTGAGTTAGTATTAGAAATCATGGCAATGATAACAAGATCTTAGGTCATTTTTATTGATTTTGTCTTATATATTTTAAATATTAATTATAGAAAATCAATTGATTCATATTTTTGTATACAAAAACCGGACCAATCCGGACCATGCTCACCCCTCATGTCTGCTCGGCCCTAAGCGAAGACATTGTGTTGGGCTTCAAGAGTTATATTACTCTTTCTTGTGTTGGTTCCTATGGGTATGGCAAAGCCATGAGTTTGCCTATTTTGCACCCACTATGGGCATGACAAAGAGGAAAACAGGCCTGACAAAGTGGAAACTATCGAGCGGTCGAGTAAACCACAAGCGGTGTAAACTCGGCCGCCCACTGCTTCTCATCCAACGGTCACCAATTCGTCATCCTATAAATACAATATCCAATTTCATTTCAATTCACACCATTTCTTCAATCTTCATTCTTTCACTCCAAAATTCAATATGTCAATTCGAGGTCGTAAATTTAGCTTAGCTGTAGATGAATCCGTTTGCAGGAATTATGTTCTTGTTACAGAAGATATGGTCAATGGTGCACAACAAGAACAAAATACTTTATGGAAAAACATATTTCAGAGATTTCAAGTAGAAATATTGAACCTCAATAATCGAGATGCAAATATATTGTGTCATCGTTTCAGAATAATCAGCAAGGATGTGATCTTGTTTGTTGCTGCGCTTATTGAAGACAATCGAAACCGAGTAAACGGTCAAAACGAATTGGATGTGGAGCAAATATGTCGGGTTGAATAACGCAATAGAGTGGGAAAAGATTTTTAATTCGATAGTTGTTACCTTATCTTGAGGGTGTTGCCCAAATAAGATGCATTTAGATTAACATTTGTATGTTGTATCTTTCATTTATATGATGCATTTAGATGTAATCAAGATTTAAAGTTATTATCAAAGTTTAATTTAAACTAGTGCATCATTCGTTAAGTTTGATAATCTAATTTTCGAATTTTAATTTACATTAGTGCCTCTTTCATTAATTAGATAATAAGATATAAACTAGACATAACTTACAATAAAGACTTTGGAAATAAAAATTTGGGACAATGTTCTTCATCTTGTTTATCTTCTTCATTTCACCAAACTTCCAATCAATGCGCTCATGAACGGAGTTTTCTTTGTTTATCTTCTTCTTTGCCTTCAAATTTTCCTTGCCTTGGACTTTTCTTTGTCTTTTCTTAGCTGGAGGTTTGATTTGGTTAATATCCAAAACTTGTAGACTTCTTTGGTTTTTACCTATTTCTTTACAACCGTCACATATCTTACTAACAGTGGCTTCAAGCACCACTACGGAAAAATCAAGTTGGCTAGCCAGGTCAAATTGGGATTCAAACTTTGCCATTTTGTAAAAAAAGACATAATTTTTATGTAAAAAATTTGGTGTAATTTTTGTTTGTGAATGTCACACTTTTATAGCGGTTGAGAAAGAACCGTTGGAGACTCGATCGTTTAACTCTTTTCCCATATTGGTGCGGCCAGTTTGCCAAGCTAGCTGGCATGGCAAATGGGTGGGTTAGCCACCTTCGTAGGAACCGGCCTTATAATTCAATTGAGGTGTTGTGTTTATTCATTTGATTCATATTCGACACTTCATCCCATCACAAAGTACAGTATTTTGGTGAGTTTACATTCCTACTTTCTGAGTGAGTGAGATAGAGAGGACTAACCAGTGCTAACTTGTTCTTCCTCCTCCCTCTTCAATTTCGTTCTCCTCAAACCTCCATAATGCAGATGCTTCTTCTCCAACCAGCAATTAGATCAATTAGGGTTTCCCCACTGCCTTTTTCATCACCCCTTTCCTCTTCTTCTCTCCCTCTCAGGACCGTCAAGAACCTTTCAGTCATTCCTCTTCTACCCTTATCTTCATTTTCTTCTCCAAAACCACTAAATTCACTTTCTATCTGTAACAAGAAAGCAGCATCCACGGTTGTTGCCAATGCTGCTGCAGCTTCCTATCCTTACAATGATGAATCAGAGAAGGCAAAACGTGCCCAGGTTGTATTTCTTTTCCTTCCACTAATTTTTTTTTTTTTGAATTGAATTGAATGGTTTGACTCAAAATTTGATGAATTTTGAATTGATGGGTTTGATTTTGTTGTTTTTCTGGATGATGCGTGTTCTTACTTAGGTTGCTAAGAGGTTAGAGAATACATCAAGATATTTTAAGAGATTGGGGAGCTTAGGGTTTTGGGGTCAGCTAGTATGTACGATTATTTCTGCTGTAATTCTATCCTTTTCCACTGCGATTACTGGAAGAGTATCATCTCCAGCTACTTTTTATGCTACTGCCGGTGGTATTGTGGCAGCCTTCATTTCAGTGTTTTTCTCCTTCGGGTATATCCGTCTTTCAGATAGACTTAAAAAAACAGCCAGTGATCCTGCAAAGGTGAATCTCTTTTTACATTTTTCATTTTACTCATTACTGTTGTGATTTCAATTGAGGAGATATCTCTGCATGGATGAAACAGAAGTTTTACATTGTTAGATTGAATCAGCACTTTTTTCTGTGTACTTATTCTTGTTTTTGTGAAGATAATTGAATGAATAATTTGTACTTATATCGAACTAGTGATTTGTGCGTGTGTCGGACTTATGATTATAACACAGGCTTCAACAATGATAGACGTATAGTGATAAAAAATCAAACAAACTATGATAGACATCTCTTCTTTAGAATAGTAGTTTTATGTCATGCTATGGGCATTGATGTTTCCAAGAGGTTTCAGTGCTTGTACAAGGGTTTTCCTAAACCTTGACAGGTGAATTGTAAGGTTCTACCCATCAAGATAGGCAGCTCTTGAAGCAATAATCTTGTGTGTGTTTAAATGCTGGATGGTCTCATCCATACATTTCTAGAGCAAGCTCTTTTCTGGATTGTTCTTGTATTCACAATAACAAATGACCTTAGAATTGGTGTTCAATGTCAATTGTGCATCAATATACTAGTCTCACCAAATTTCTGATTTGCCTGCTAAAATTGTAAATAGTTCATTAAAGAAAAAAACAAATTATGATAGACATCGCTTCTTAGAATAGTAGTTTTATGTCATGCCATGGACTTACAATTCATCAATGAGATGTTGCGATTTTTCATCACTGGGATGTTGCGACTGCGGTTTTTCACTTGGAAGATCAAAATTAGTGGTTTCTAGAGGTAGCTCATCAGTGACAATGGTGTTTTCAAAAGAAGGAAACAAGAAGGAAGTCTATGAGGTAAACTTAGGCTTTAGAGTTTAGAAGTTGTAACTAACATTAGAAAAGATGCCCTGATTGTTAGACCTGATAATAGTTGGAATTGGTCTTCCACTTCCCACAAGTTTGTGAGAGATTGTCGATTCTTCAATATAAAAAATGTTTACATAGCGTTTAGCATTGCTGCAAGCTAGAGGAGGCATACTCATGGGATCATCTCTAGTTCCGGAAACACCCTGCTCCTTATTAAAATACTCACAGATACTCCTAACTTCTTCATTACACTTTTGTGAATTGTTGGGCTTTATGGAGGTTCTTATAATAAAAGAATGAAGGATGGGATCCGTGTGACAACATAAAACCTCAGGCCCATGAGAATCTTTTCTGTGGTTCGCAGATGTTAGAACTAGAATTCGTTAGCCTCAACCAAGTTCTACATGCATCCTTGGTTTTGCACATATTACTGTCTTCTAATTTTTTTCATTATTCTCAAGGTATTTATTTCACAATCATATTCTGAAAATCAGCATGTTAAGGATGCACTATATAATACTTGAAATTAATGGATTGTGCCACTATTTACAGGCTCCTCCTCGCGCTGAAGTGGTGAAAAGCCTAAAGAACGGTATAGTGATAAACCTTCTGGGTATGGGTGCTGCCATTCTTGGAATGCAGGCTACTGTGGGGTTGTTAGTTGCAAAGGCCCTTACCTCTTCTGCTAATCCTTACTACCAGGGTATCACTCCTGGATCTAGTCCTGTTCTAGCTTTGGATGTATTCCTTGTGCAGGTAATTATTCTACTTTTCCAAAATCCTTCTTTTCTTTATTTTTGGATGTATTTCTTTAGTCAAGAGCAACTGTTCGAGGAAAATTCAGTTCAGCAATTTTTTTGAATTATTAATTGGCACACTAATGTTTGTTTCTTTTTGTGGGGCAAGTTATCTCATTCTTTCACTTGTTTTTACAGGCTTCGGCCAACATTATCCTTTCTCATTTCTTGGGGCTTGTTTTCTCATTGGAGCTTCTGCGCTCAGTCACACTGCCACCTTCAGAAGCTGTTCCCATCCCTAGAGTCGCATAAGTTGTAATTATCCTAGTTAACAGGAAACTCTGTCGTCTGCAAATACATTATGCTGAAAAGAAATTCAAGCTTTTGATTGAGATTGTACTGTATTCAGGAGGTTTTATTCTCTAGTTCAAAAGCTTGCTTCATTCCTGTATGTTTTAGTTATTTTTTGCATAATGTGGATGTAAATTAGATCATTTTTTGGTCTATATAGTTATTGTTTCCTTGTTTCCGTTTTCCATTGATGCTTATATAGCATTCCGTTAAACTGTTAACTGTTAGAAATTAGCAGTTTTCTTTTGATCCATAGGAACTTGGCTTTTATTCAGAAACAATACCTCCAAATACTGATGGGCACTTTCCTACCCAGGGAGTAAAATAATCGTGATTGTCTCAGTAATAAGAACTAACCGTATACTCCCTCCGTTTCTTAAAAAGAGATACTTTCACTTTTTCAATTTGATCTATTTTGCGTACGGCATCGCCACTCCCTTTGGCAGCATCCACTAATTCAGAACTTAATTTAAAAGCTATATTTCGACCCGGACATTTTCGGAATGCTCCTAATAACCAACGAATGGCAAGTGTTTTTCCTTGTGTAGATCCTATTTCAATGGGAACTTAATGAGTCGATCCGTCTACACGTCTTGCTTTTACTGCTATATCGGGAGTTACTCCACGTACTGCTTGACGTAAAACGGGTAGTGGATTTATTTCTGTCTTATCTTGAATCTTTTTCAGGGCTCGATAGACAATTTGATAAGCCGATGATTTTTTTCCGTGTTTCATAATACGGTTAACCAACATGTTAACTAATCGATTACGATAAATTGGATCGGATTTTGCAGTTTTTTCTTTTGCAGCATCTCGACGTGACATGAGCGTTTAGGTTAAATTGAAAAAGTGAAAGTATCTCTTTTTAAAAAACTGAGGTAGTATATTTTACCTTCACAAGCTAATGGAGTTGTTTAAATCTGAAATTTCGATTGCTAGCATAAAAGTAGCACTTTTGTCCTTCATTAACGAGGCAAATGGAGTTGTGTATATTTTCTCCAAAGGAGTAACAAAATTTCGGTCTTCTTCTCTGTGCCTTGAGAAGATAGGGTAAGTGGATCTGCTGGACGGGTCCTTGGTCTATTGGAATATAAGTAGAAACGCAAGGAGTTTGGGTCTTTCAAGTGCACGTAAACATGAAAACTCAATTTCCTTATAATACGTAAGAATAAGTTCTTGTTTCCTCCCCAAATGAAGACATTTATATTTTCTCCATCTAAATATGGACATTTACAGCCAAAAAGGAATATAGATTGTTACTGTTGTAAACCCGATGAATGCCAAGGTAAAACAAATGCCTTACGTCTATTACCTACATCATGTATTAGGGGAAAAAATAATTCTTAGTCTAACGGAGAACTAGCACAGAAAGTAATAAAAAATCATTAACGCGGCTGTTGATACTGATTGGAAATCATCATAGAGCTTGGAATTGTTGTTGTAGAGGATTCTCCGTAATTGAAAGATATGCAGGCTGTCCAAACTGATAATGACACTGCAGAACACCCACAAAGCAGTAATCTGTGGTTATTTTATAAGTCAAGCTTCAAATCTAGATATTTACCATGTGATAATGAAACTCTATAATTGGGACAAATAAGAACTCATTCTAATATCACAACAAGAGCAACCCTTTTCCACAAGGCAAGTTTCGACCAAACGATGTACAGCAGATACACATTTGTAAACCAAATTGTGTGTAAAGTAAAAGGTTGCATAGCTCATGAAAGACAACTGTCCTGTGGGATAATGTTTTCTTGGATAGGATAATGTTTTCTTGGGTATAGTGATATAGGTGAGAAATTGAAATAGACAGGAGAATATACAGCAATCTTGCTCACCATATTGCATTCCATATAAGGGGGGAAATGGACAACACATATTTACTTCGGATAATTTCCTAATGTTAAAGGATAATAAGCATAATTTTGCATAAAATAACATAAAACCTTGAAGGAAAAGGCCAGAAAAGGATAACGTACATTCAAAATCAAGAAACAACTGACAATCCAAAATACCATTTACCAACCATGTATATGATCAACGTATAAAGGTTTGCAACAAGAGTTTAATTTCTCAACATATTGCACCAATGCACCATATTTCTTTTGTAGTATTTCGTGTCAAAAGCCTAAATCAACTCTCATCTAACAATTACGGCATCTTTATTAATTATTAAAAGACGCTACATATGCACTATGTAGTATGGTGTGAGTGAATCTCATAAACCTTTCCTTGTAAACAGAGGCGGAGCCAAGGGTCGACTAACCCTGGCTCTAGGACCCCCCACCTAAAATCATAAAAACCCTTTAAACACCCCTGCATTTATCCTATATTCTGAGTTTAGCCCACCTAGTATTAGTTCCTGGTTCCGTAAATAAAAAAGAGGAACAAAGTCACAAACAATTGTGTCATTGAAGAACTTACAACGACTCTATTGAATCTTCTTATCCTTGACCGGTGCCTTACTGAGCTTGCTTAAGATATTCTCATCAATTTTGCTGTACTGCCTTGAAAGCGCTTTGTGAGTAACATTCAACTTGTCATCGATATGATCTTGGTACTTGTGGTACATAGGAGGAACTGCAAGAGAAATCAATACCACTGCCGAAAGACAAAAAAGATAATCAGACTCCAAATGATCCACAAAAAAAAGGATTGGGCAAGTGTCTTTTAAAACTTACCAAAATAAGCAAGAGTAAGGAAACTGAACAGACTTCCCAGGTAAGAAACGATAAATAGACCACTTACAACCTAAAACCAAGAACCCACATTATCAATTGAACAGATACGCATTTCAGTAAATTTTATTTCGACAGCGCAGTAGTGCATCAAACCTTCAAGAAAAGTCTCCAATCTCCCTTAAGAGTGATATCATGAGCAACACCCAATATGCGATTAATCCATACTTGAGTTGAAGCTGTAAATTTCTCAATCATAGCATCCGATAGTTCGAGATTTGGAAGGGGAGGAAGTGGTCTATAACACAATAGCAATGAACTTCAATCTAAGAATCGTTTCACATTAACATGCCTCCAAATTATATCATACTGACGGATTAACACGGTTTTCAAAGCAATGATTATAAAACATAATTAAATAAACCTTCGGATAAATGCAAGATAAGAAAGGTGGTACCTATTGAGAACTGAAGCAGATTTTGCCCATAAGAATAGAATTGTAACTAGAAGCAATAGAACATTAGCAGCAAAGGATAACAAACTGTATCCAGCGATTTCGAATAGTATCCACATTGTAGTTGCAGTAACTAGAACAAATGCCCCAGTTCTCCATCGTTTCCATAAAAGTACATCAGCAACTGTTCAAAATCAATATAACTACTTAATTCCAATTGAACCCTAATCAAACCCAGATCTCGCACTAAACTGAGATATTCATCTAATATAATTAGACTATGGAACAAATCACAAACCCTAGATTATCATTCCATTGTAATGAAATAAAATTGGATTCAGAGAAGAAGCGGAAATGAGTACCTGCGCCTCCGCCGAGAGATTGATGAACCGATTTACGATTCGATGTCGATATTGTTGTTGATGTTGCAGTAGAAGAAGAATCTGGGTTGGGTGTAGATGAGTGATGTTGATCGTCATCTCCCATGGTGAATTAGGGTTTTATTTTGGAAGAGGAAAAGCGAGAGGGAGGGAGAAACAAGAGAACGCGTAGATGCAAAGAAAGATTTGAAAAAGACCAAAAGAAAAAGGGAGAGGAATAATGAACATGTATTTATTTAACAACCCGAAACCGTAAGGAGAAAATGTCCGCTTTCCACGCCTATAGTTGGCGGGACAGAATATTCATCGAGTTGCCTTTCACGAAAACATGTACAATGGAGCCTCACTTTATCTCCCGTTGAAGAGCCAGGATTAGACAGTTGGAAATTCATATCTGTGCAGGCTCCTCCAAAGAATGTTAATTTGATAGTTTCATCTTATTCGTCTAAGGATTGGTTTAAGTATTGCGAGTGTTACGAATTTCGTATATAATTTCTAAAATCAAATCAAATGGCGGGGATGAGATGTCATGTGAACACGCGGTTGAGAATGTGTCTATAATCAAACTTATAATTAAACTAATTTTGTGAAAATAAATCCTCCAACCCGAAGGATTTTACTAGTTTGGGATTAATAATTAAGTAAATCGCGTATAGGTTTAGCGTGATATTCCAACATACATTATGTGTTTATTGTCTACATCCACCAAACAAATACGACCTCCGTTTTATTATAGAACCACTAACAGAGAATTACATACACGATTTACTAAACAATCTGAAACTTAATCAACAACAAGTCGAACGAGGTAATGCTTGTAATTCTTTGTCACAACCAGATAAACTTCATCCATCGAGATAGTTTAATCTTCAAATATGATCAATGTTTCCCCAACGTTTATTCGCGCATGATGCATTCCCAATTTAGCAATATCGGCTAGAAAAACAGTGACGATCTAGGTGATTCTGGGACAAAGCGATTAAAATTATGTAAGATACAAATCGATTTACAGTTACGTTTAGGCAATTTTTCCTTAAAATTGTACATAATGAAGAAAGCTAGATTTAACAAATTTGACCTAGCAGTATTTGGGTCTGTTCTAGCTATATATGAACTATGTGATGAACATCACTCATCTACGAATAGGTCGTATGAAATATTCCTAATCGTATATGGTTTTGGTTTTTAATTTGCGAAGAACAAAAACATATGTGACTCATGTTTGACCTAGCAGTAGATAGGGTTAAAAGTAAAATAAATTTCTTTTTTTTTTTAGTGATTCTAACCTATTTCAGTAATCAAAAATCACAAAATTGAAATGTTTGTCGACTCTTATCTTATTAAACCGTGCTTGGACCCTAAACTTGTTGTCGGAGTATTTGAAGTTGTTGATCGATTTGTTCTTAATTAATTGTAATTGTTCTTTATAGATTAGGTTTTGGTTAAGGGTGAAAGTGTTAGACAATTGCTCGGTTGAACCCACAAATTTTGTTATCTCAAACTTGTTATCAATGTTAGATGATCAAAACGATATCTTGATTTCTAGTCTACTAAGTCAAGTCTCGGACTAGATTAGGGTAGTTGAGTATCAGATATCACTCTTGCAGAGTGAAGATCGACGAAGACATTTAGGGAACTTCTGTATGGAGTAGGGATTTCAATGGGTACCCGTCCGGTTCCGGGTCCTAAAGTTGGACCCATTAACAGCTTATGAACTGACTGGTAATTACCCGATTGGACCCAAATCCTAACGGGTCCAAGCGGATAATACCTGTCAGGTACCCGTAGGTAATGGGTATCCGGTAATTCAAACTTTTATTCTAATTTTAGCAAGATAATAAGTATTTTGTTAGTTTGGCTTAGTTTTTTTTTTACATTTAATCTTTATTTAATACATTAATAAATAAACAATAATAAATTTTAATAAAATAATTTAGATTCAATCCAAAAAGAGAAAGATATTAAGTTTTTGATTATTTTTTTTAATTAATAGTTTTCTTGATACCTAATGAGTACTCGGGATTTTTAACGGGTCCGATTCTGGATCCACAAATTTAGGAACCAGACCCGGAACCGTTATGAACCGGACCTGACTTTTATAAGTAGGGTCCGGGTCGAGTGATACCCGGGAGGACCCGGACCCATTGACAACCTTAGTATCGGGTATGTGAAGACTGAACCATTCTATCTTACTAACTATATTACCATTCTATCTTTTTGAGACAATGTCGTATGATTTCTAGTAAATTTACAAAGAATAAGTTCCGAGTCAAGCTTGTTTTGTTAAAAATCTCGAAATATGATTTTAAGCAAAAATGTTCAAAGGTCCTTAACAATATTAGTTCCAAATAATTTATTGTGTGAATTTAATTTGTGGATCAATTGAAAAATGTTGACGCAAATGATTTCATCATGCGAGAATGTTTCAAACATCATATGAGAGAAATATTGAACTTTCTGATATTTCTACTCAGGGTAGGTTGGCGAACCAGTTTTCAAACATAGATATCAGAGTTTCGGAAATACATGAGAGTTGGCGAACCAGTTCGCAAACTGAGTTGGGGACTGTTCACGAACCGTGCTGAACTGAAATCTGAAAGTTGGTATTAAAGGCTAGTAGTTGATGAACCCGGTTCACGAACTGTGGTCAACTGAGTTCGGTAGTCTTGTAGGGCTGGCGAACCCGGTTCACAAACAGTTGCACCCTGACTCACGAACAAGCCTAACGGTTCAAGAACCGTTGTACCAATTGTCCCAGTTTAAGATTTTAGTATAAGCTCAAATTAGACATATTTTTTAAATATGTTTAACATTACTAGAATTTTCTCAAACACTTCTAAGACTTCATTGATCACTCAAACACTTACGTGTATGCATCATGATTAAATTCTTAGGTGTTTAAATTAACATCAAATTGCTTTAGTTCTTTGGCATACTTGCCGAAGCAAACAATCATTATACATGGTGGCGAAACCAGTTCCTAGTGTATATTCTTATATTGTATTTTCAAGACCTAAAGTGTTTGCTTGAATCTCAAGTTATCTTAGTTTGAATTCTAAGCAACCCCAGGTCCTTGAAAATCTATACCTTGATTTTCATTTGAGAAACATAATTAGGTATACGACTAAAAGACTTCGCTTGGGGATTCGTGAAGTCAGGTCTGACTATCTTTACCTTGATAGTTCGTGCATCATGATCTTGCTTTTCTGTTATCTTGGTTTTTGTAATCTCTTTCAGGCAAGATAGATAATAATCAAAAAGTTTTCTTCATCTCAAGCTTTACGATTCCTCAACATATATATATATATATATATGAAAACTAATCTTAATTGATCTTTTGAAAATTGTTCTTGAGAGGTGGTTAAGAATCTAGGATGCCTCCGGGAGTCGTACGTCCGGATATGTCAGGTATGCTAGCTTTTTCTATTGCAAACAGATTTCCTCACCTTGATCTTTGATCTAAACGGAAATCAAATAGTCTTATATGTTAGAGACATATTAGTATCAAAAGTCTTCACTTAGGTTGAAACATCTTAGGTTATAAAGGTCGCCAGCTAGGGGAATCAATTGCATAAAGCCTTGCAAGGTTCAAGATATGTAAGGAGCGCGACTGTAACTAAATTTCTTGGAGGGTGGATTTGGTCTCAACTACATTCCAGTTCTAAGTATGATAGTAGTCTAGTGTCTGTTGTGGCTTATGAAAAGACGAGGGTACCCAAATATACCTCAATCTAAAACTTTTCCACCTATAAGTCCTTTCTCCGAAAGTGATTGTCTATAGACCGAGTCGAGACAATACAACTAATCGGTTCACACTTCGTGTGATCGTCTATGGATATGACATCTAGACTATACGACAACAAGATAACTTGCGTGATTGACTATGGATATAAGATCGAGACAATACAACAACAAAGTATGATTACTTGATAATAGGTTCGGACTTAATCAAACATTATAGGATTGATATCAAGTAAATAAGAATTTACGTTTGTGTATTTTACTTCTAATTATAATAAAACAATTATAATTGCGAAAATAGAAAAGTAAAAGACACAGCAAGATTTTGTTAACGAGGAAACCGTAAATGCAGAAAAACCCCGGGACCTTTTCCAGAATTGAATACTCTCAGAATTAAGCCGCTATACAAAATCTAAACCAACTTCGTATAGTTGAGACCAATCAACTAAACCTATAGTTCACCTAGTTCCCTCAGTATCCATGCACCTCCAGCTTGTAATAAGTCACGCACTTGGAACAATTCCTTTGGTTCGTATTCCAAAAAGTAAAGGAACAACAAATATGTTCGGTAACAACTCTTTTCGAACAACGTGATATGAGTTTGACAAAAGGCTATTTCGTTTATCTCAATAAACTCTTTTATCAGGTTCTTAGATCTATCTATTAACAACTACCAAAGTAATTGTTTAGACTATGCCATCAATACTCTTAATAACAAAGAAATATATTGATGCCGATCTACTCAACTAATCAATCAAGGCTATCACAAAGATAAACCGATATAGTTGGATCCCCAGCCGATCAAGTTTTGTACACACCAAAGATTATGAACTCAAATAAGAAATCTTCTTTGTCTTCAAATCTTCTTAGATCTTCAATAAACACCTTCACACAAACAACTTGAATCTCTTCTGATCAATCACACATATAACGAAGTCTGTTAACGATGGATTATCACAAGACGTCTTTATATTTACAAATATTTCTAAAGATCACCGTCGATACTTCGATCTAGTTTGAGTGAATCTTATATCAGAAGAGAAGATTCTCAAGCATAAACAAACTAGGTGCAATCAAAGTTTAACAACCGTTAGTCAATCAAATCAATCGAAAACTAATAATAAACTGCAATTATCTAGTTTCCCACTAACGGTACTCGTAGAGCTTCTCAATCCCAAAGAAGTCTTTAAAACGAGCGGTCGTTGGAGATTTCGCCTAATTAGGGTACTTTCCTCTCCGAATAGACGGCTCCACCAGTAACAACACAACTAGGTATTTTTTCTGGCTCTGAGGATTAGTTTGCTCTAAATGCAAACTTCAATATTTATAGACCAAGGAAGTTTGGACACCAAGGAATTTCCAATATCGAATATTCTCAAAGATATATGCAATAAAGCCAAAAACGGTTTTCATAATTCTTGGAAATGCTCTGTCCAAATATTGACCGAAATCTCAGTAGAAAATCTCCAATTAGTAAATGCACATTACTAATTTTTATTTTCTAAAGATATGCATTTAATTGCTGGAAATTAAAAGCATATAAAAACTATAAAAAAAATTGAAAATTTTTCAATTTATTTCGATCCGGGATTCTCCTTTAGTTATTAAGGAATATCTTTGACCAATAAAAGATAAGAATTACTGCAAATGTTCAAAGTATGTCGACATCTTTACTTTGTAAATCCTTTTTCATATTTACAATCTTGGAACCGATTTGCCACACTTCCGAACGAGTTTAGAATTGGTTCATCTGACTTCCAAAAATTATGTGATTGATTATCCTATCAAATCACCATTAATGGGTTTCACGGTTCTACCAAAATGCAAAGCTTCGGTTCTATCTCCACGTGGGTGCTAGGATCGGTCACACTAGCTTTCCAAAAATTGGTTGACTAGGTACTAGGATCGGTTACCACATAATTATGGTATTTTACTTGTGATCGGTTGTACAAGTCATAGGATCGGTTACCAATTACTAAGACTTGTTGTACCTCTTACAAGGATCGATTCCACATACTTGTGATCGGTTGCACCTCTTACTAGGATCGGTTCCCCAATGTCTAGAGTTGGTCATACCAATTACAATATATCGATCATACCATCTCAGGTGATTACTTATGATCGGTTTCACTAATAAAAGTCATACCAATACAAAATTCAGGCATTATGAATAGTTTTACCAAGATACATAAACAAGTTATGAGCGGTTATACTAAAAACACATATTGGTAATCCAAAGATTTGCAATGCATAACAATACCAATAAGCCTAGCGATTTCACTTTCGATTCAGAAAACAAGTTTATGAATTGTACTTCCTTTAAAAGAATGTAAAACATTGTTTCCTAGGACGAAATCTTCACCCATACCCATACATAATCACAATAGCATTCATACGGTTATGTCGATGTCTTATATACGAAGTTCAAAAGATAGACGTTATACTTCGTATTGTAATTCCTTAATACTATGTCTAACTAGAGTATAATCATTCACAGCTTCGCAGTTATGTTTTCAATATGCACGACTTCAAAGATACGTTAGGAATGAAACAGTTCAAGTCAAATATTATTAACCTCAAGAGGAAGGATGATGTCGTCGTTGTAGCTTTTTACTTCTTCACATTCTTCACGTAATACATGTAAGTCTCATATCCTAGTAACTTTATAGCTAACCTATACGAAGTTGACTCTAGTAAATAATCAAGCGACTCTTTAAATGAGTTTTGATTCACTAAAATGTGACAACCAAACTTGACATACCAACGTTAGGTGGTTAAGAATCTAGGTTGCTCTTCGGGAGTCGTACGTTCCAGATATGTTAGGTATGCTAGCTTTTTCTATTGCAAACAGATTTCTTCACCTTGATCTTTGATCTAAACGGAAATCAAATAGGCTTATATGTTAGAGACATATTAGTATCAAAAGTATTCACTTAGGTTGAAACAACTCTTATGCTATAAAGGTCGTCAGCTAAGGGAATCAATTGCATAGAGCCTTGCAAGGTTCAAGATATGTAAGGAGCGCGACTGTAACTGAATTTTTTGGAGGTTGGA
This sequence comes from Papaver somniferum, assembly GCF_003573695.1. Classification (NCBI taxonomy): domain Eukaryota; kingdom Viridiplantae; phylum Streptophyta; class Magnoliopsida; order Ranunculales; family Papaveraceae; genus Papaver; species Papaver somniferum. Next base: position 4,507,823 of record NC_039359.1, read on the forward strand.
TTTGGTATCAACTACATTCCAGTTAGAAGTCTTATAGTAGGCTAGTGTCTGTTGTGGTTTAATAATAGTATGGTGTTCAAATTTGGACGAGGTCCCGGGGTTTTTCTGCTATTGCGGTTTCCTCGTTAACAAAACTTTTGGTGTCTTGTGTTTTTCCTTTGCCGCATTATATTGTTTATCTTTATAATTGCATTTACACAGGTTTTTACGTATTCAAACTAAGTAGATACGTCCGCTTAATTTTAATTGATTACGAGACTAGTTTCTTGTTGAATTCGTATCTTGAAAGATATATAAAAAGTTTAATTACTTTGAAGAATTACGATTGGATTATTTGGATACGACTAGATTGATCTTGGATATTGATTTTTGAGATCGTCCAAGTACTCCGCTTGACAATCAGGTTTGTGGTGTCTATGTTTATAACATACTGATTGAGTAAATGACAAAGATATAAAGTCTATATATATATTGTCAAGGATCATTCAGTTGGTTTACTTGCAATTGTATTAGGTTTCGTTTATACATGTTTCCGAACGAAAAGGTTGGGTGTGTCCTTGGTATCCATGCGTTTTGAATTGGTATCAGGGTAGGCGAACACTGTTAGACCTAACAAGTTTGTGTTTATAAACGGTCTAGACCTGTATTCAATGAGTCGGAGTATGATTTTCAGTTACCAAGAAAAGACTCATTGTTTGTATTACTCGGAATTAAGAACACTATTGATAAATATCTCTCTCTCTCACTATGAAAACTATTTTCTCTATCAGAGATCTTCCTAAACCACTCTTCAAAGACAATTGAACAACCAGTTTTTAAATTATTGTGATAAACCAGTTGAAAAAACTGCAAGGGCGGTTACTGATTCTAGTTCTGATGAGAAATCTCTCATCCAGTCTGCATTACTTAGCAGAATCAGTCTTTTTGAGGAAATGCTTCAATCGAATAAACGAAGTAATGATATTCTCAATAGAAGACTTGAAAAAAATTAATGAAGTTGAGAATCTCTTGAGAATTTAACGACTCAGGAGAAGATCTCATTCAGGCTCTCTCGAGGATTAAAGAAGTTGAGAAAGAGATGTTTCTACTTTAATCACGTTGTGATCTCGTAAAAGAGTCTAACTCATGCTCTTCTACGAGAATGGTAGAAAGTGTCGTTTCTCTGATTCAAAATTACTCGAGAAAAGGATTGATTCAACATCCTCCAAATCTGTTACTACGCAACTCAATAGGGTTAAGACTGATCCTATAGGAACTCAGAAAACTTGTTATGGGTGTGGTAAAAGGGGACATCTATTGAAAGAGTGCTCCAAAAAATATGAAAGAAAGAATGATTCATATTTCGAATCAAACATATATTATCATTCAAAGAATTGTTTCTCAGAACTTGGGAATACAAGACTTTCTGTTTTACAAAGATCGGTACAACATATCATCAAATGTGTTGCTACTTTCAAGGCTAGTGAGTTTAAAAAGGATAACTTCAAACCACAAACTCCTTTTAAGAAAGACTTTTCAAATTCTTATAAAGGCACACATTCATACTGCAACAAAAATTTTAGTCATATTAATATTGACAAAAGAATTTCTGATCTTAGATCTCTCATTGACAGACTAAGACGAGGTATAAAAAGAGCAAAGCATGGATTGATTTCAGGTAACAATTCTTCTTCTCTCTCATGTGTAACTACCGTTAAGACCAATATCAAGGATTACTTAGATACTGAACAAAAGATTGAGGCCAAGGATTTAGTTGCTCTGGATAATCCAAAAGGTGCTTACTACAGTATTACCTAATCTTATTGTCTTGTGCTTTCTCTAGTCTAAATGGAGAAAACACGGTAGCTGAAAGGAAGAATTTCCTTCGCCAATAAGTTTTAATGTTTTACATTGTCGAAAGAATGTATACAATCTCGGTCCACTTGTACAAATGGTCTTGTTGAAATCTTCCAGATGTTTTCTTACTAATCTTCTTTGAGAGGGCATGTCTTGTGTTTCATGTATTTACCTCGTGTGGGTCCAGGTTAGTTAGAAGTCTTGCTGATAAGTTTTTCTTAGATTGTTTATCGGACCTACAAGTAGTCTCTTGATTACTTGCTAACCAATAACTTATTTTTGGAAAGGACTCTCGTTCCAAGGGTTTCCCTAATCTAAGAAGCCTTTATATATGTATAATTTTGAGACTAGTTTTTAAAGTGTATATTTTCCATACGTACGCAATTATTTTATCTCTTGAAACTCAAAAGACATGGATGCTTCTTGCATTGAAAATTGTGTCAAAGAAGGAGGAAAAGAGAAACGAGAAGATATTTCTGAAGAAATCGTTGAATTTTATGATTTTCCTTTCACCATATCCTTCTACTTTTCTCACGAGTATGAAGACTCTAAACCTATTCAGATGTCTGCTGATCTTGTTGGAAATATTGAGGTTGTGTTTAATTAACTTTCTGTTGCTAAGAAGAATATTGATCTCATGAATTCATATTTTAAAAATGCCTCTGAAGATCTTGCTTCCCTGAAGGTTTTGGTAAAAGATTATATCTAATTGGTATTTCTTTTCTTTTTTTTACTAGTTAACTCGTAGGAATTTTATTATTATCGTTTAAGGAGAAACACTAGTTTTTGGAGTAGTTCTTATGTGTTACATTAGCTATTCCGAATACTATCATCTTACATGTTTAAATTTTATTTAATCTTCATGGATTTTATATATATATGTGTATTGCTTATTTTGTGAGATTTGTTCTTTGCTATCATATTCTGGTGATTAGAACATGAATCTCATATTTTCTCATAGGTTGATCACTTAACTCTTGCATAAGAGGAGTAAACTATTTTGAGAATGGCATTTTTTATCTCTCTACGATTACACTTTTGTGTATAAACTTCTACAGGATTCCGTAAGATATTCTCTGATTGCGTCACCGCCAGAGAATAAATGTTGAACTTTAATATCTACGTTCACACATGGATATAGAAGTTATAATTCTTATGTTGAGTCATATCATAATAATTGTTCCCTTGTTTGTAACTGGCATAGAGAATAGTTTTTGTCGATGATTATTTTTCTCACGAAAATCTTGTATCTTAGTGCCTCTAATATTAAGATCGTTATTTTTAACTTCTTTATTGGTAACTAGCGAGAAGAGATAAAAATATTGGGATACTTATTTACTTTGTTCGTAACTGGAGAATAAACTTGTATGCACAAGGAAAATCCTTGACTTGTGACTACGGTTAAAGTCGCTCATGTTGTTCTTTCGGGAAATGACCTTAAATGAGGGAGAGTTCTTTTGAAATTATGCTTACTGGTAATATCTTTGTGGGGAAAGCGGATGTGGAATTGTAGGAAATTCTTGTACCTTTATATCTCTTTGACGTGAACCAAGCTTACTGGTGAAATCGTCTAAACTAAATGTTGGTATGTGTTCTTTAGTATTCAATGCTATTTTGATTAATTCATCTTGATCCTGATTTTTCTCCTTTGACAATATTGTTGAAAAAAGGGAGAGAATTATTAAGTAGTATCTTACGACATTGCATGTGGATTTTCGGAGCATCATGTAAGGGGGAGTGGATTATTATCTACAAGTTTACCTATTTTTCAAAAGGAGTAAGTATTGACTAAGGGGGAGAACATATCACCGTAGTATTTCTTCGGAGTTATGGTGCATTTGAACTTTGAGGAAGGTAAAAACCCATGAGTAAAGTGTGATTACCGCATTCTAAACAAAGCTCTTTTTGAGTGTTCTTATAAGTTGTTATTGATGTGGATCTTCAACAATAAAGATGTTGAACGAACACATGCAGAACCATAGAAGAACTTGAAGTACGAAGAATTCAAGACGTTTGTTGAATAACCAAGAAAATCAAGCATAGTGGATTAAGCTAAAAAAATTATTTATTTGAATCCTTATGTATTGAATAGTTTTGTCACTACAATTGACAAAGGGGGAGATTGTCAGAGCATTGTTCGGTTGAACCCACAAGTTTTGTTATATCAAGATTGTTTTCAATGTTAGATGATCAAAACTATATCTTGATTTCTAGTCTTCCAAGTGAAGTCTCAGACTAGGTTAAAATCTGGTATTTGAGTATCATACATCATCCTTGAATACTGTTATAGCACTGCTCGGTCGAACTCGCATGCGTTGTTATATCACGCATGTTTGTCAATGTTAGTGATCAAAACTATAAGTCTTGATTTCTAGTCTATTATATCTAAGTCTCAGACTAGGATAGTAAGTGTAGTTGAGCTCAAGGACTTCATGGAGATTCATCATACAAGTGGAAGAACTACTCAAGGAACCCGTGGAACTTCTCGACAAAAAGGTATGTGAAGACTTAAACTTATTTGTCACTCAAAAGTCTATCTATTCTATCTCCTACTTCTTGAGACAAAAGTCATATGCAATATATATAGACTTAGATTATAAAAATTTGGTATTTCGAGCCGAGTATACCTCGCCTATCTATATCTCGAAATATATGTTGGTAAGCGTTTCGCTGTGACCATGTTTCTCTTTACCTAGTGACGTAAGTCATGATATGTTTCAGTCATCTTGAAAATTGCTTTGACGAGAAATAGTGTAACAACTATATAACGTTATCTAAGAATGTTTCAATGATTTGAATGAGAGTTTAGATTACATAACCAATGATGGACATAAGTATGTTGTGGAAACACATATGTGCATAAGTCCTATACTGGAAGAATGGCTAGTATCCAAGTCCGCGAACTCTGTCCGCGAACTGCCGAAGTTCTCAAACCCGAGAATTTCTGCTGGAGATAACAAACTGCTTGCGTGATCCAAATCCGCGAACCGGCGAATTTCTCAAACCCGAGAATTTCTAGTGGAGTTTGTAAACTCTATCCAGTACCTTAATCCGCGAACCTAGTCTGTGAACTTGAGAAAGGATAAATATCTGAAGATGATTTCTGAACTTAAACTTATAAAGACTAAGGAATGCTTTTGCAAACCGTGGCTATAAAGTTCATCAACCGATTAATGTGAATCAAATCATCTTTGCTTCAATTGTTTCTTGTGTAGTACATGAGATTTCCTTGCAATTGAACAACTTTCTAACTAGTTCATATGAGTCATTTGAACTAGTTATGGTGAAGAAGAAAATGGTTGGTATGAAATGCCCAAATGGCTAACCTTTTGGTTGACTATTGTTGAACCAACAATGCACATGTTTGGGTACGGTTAACAAACCTAGAAGCATGTACTTCATTTGTGTATAACAAAATAAGATTTCGATCTAACAGTTGAGATATATTAGCTTGAATCTAAATCAGGTTTTCATCTAACGGTGGATAGTGTTTTCTTTGTGAGCAAGGCAAAACCCTAATTTGAAAGACTATATAAAGGATACATCTAGCCTTGTGCAAAACTAATCCCCACACCTTACATGTGATACTAGTTTGCGTGCTAGAGTCGGTTCTCCTTTAACCTTTGGTTTTCTTCTTCTAAAACCAGGTTAACGACTTAAAGACTTCATTGGGATTGTGAAGCCATACCGATACTACTTTTATCGTAGTTGTGTGATCTGATCTTGCATCTTCTATGGTACGAGGCCAATCAGATTGATTGGCTTGAGATTAACCTCTCCGATAGGTAAGATATAAAAAGTAATCACAAACATCTTCGTCTCATCGTTTGTGATTCCACAATATCTTGTTTCTCTACCATACAATTAAGATTGTTGTGAGGTGATTGATTAATCTAGGTTGTTCTTCGGGAATATAAGACCGTATTATCAATTGGCTTTTGTTCACCTTGATTTTATATTAAAAGATGAAACAAAAACTTTAGGGTTTTTTTGTGGGAGACAGATTGATCCTTTGATAGTCTTATCTGTGTGAGACAGATTTGTTTATTGTCAAAGCCTGCGATTTTGGGTCGTAGCAACTCTTAGTTGTGGGCGAGATCAGCTAAGGGAATCAAGTGCGCAGTATCCTGCTGGGATCAGAGGCGTGGGGGTTCAACTTTAACTTGGATCAGTGGGAGACTGATTGGGATTCAACTACAGTCCAGTCCGAAGTTAGCTTGGAGTAGGCTAGTGTCTGTAGCGGCTTAATACAATGTATATTCAATATGGACTAGGTCCCGGGGTTTTTCTGCATTTGCGGTTTCCTCGTTAACAAAACTTCTGGTATCTGTGTTATTTATTTTCCGCATTATATTTGTTATATAATTGAAATAATACAGGTTGTGCGTTAGATCATCAACTAGAGTAATCCAACCTTTGGTTGTTGATTGTCATTGATTGATCCTTGGATATTGGTATTTGGTACCATCCAAGTTATTACTTGTGTTTGATTTAAGACTCACTGATTTCTATTAGCTAGAGTAAATCAAAACAAGAGAGAGATATTAACTCCTTGAGATACTTTTACCTAGATTGAGTCTGACTGTCTAGTTGATTCTCTAATAAGTGTTTCGGAGTTAGTCCATACATATTGCTAAGCGAAATATTGGGTGTGGTCGTTAGACCCCCGCTTTTTCAATTGGTATCAGAGCAGGCAAACACGTTTAAGACCTTACAAGTATGTGTTTGTAGCGATCTGACTCTATGGACAAGAGTATTATCTCTAATAAACGCATCACCAGAAATAAAAGTTCTATCTCATCAAATTCTATTAAAGAGAAAGCCCTCTCAATCTAGAATATAGACGAACCTTGTGTTCTGGTAAGACAGACTAACATCGACATGTGTGATCCCGATTACCCTTCAAAAGAAAGCTTCTCTGGAAATGAACGGGTTTCAGCTAAAGAAAGTTAATTAATTCTAAATCTTGTTAGAATTCAAGATGATAGATTTAATTGGTTGAAACACCATGTCAATACTCTACTTGGTGTGGTAAGTAATTGCAAATCCAATGGTAATGCTGAAGACCAGTCTTCGTGCACGAATCTTGAGGCTAGCCTCAAAAAGTATTCCTTGGAAATTGAACATTGATTGAGTAAAATCTCTATTCAAGGATTCTCAAAGCAAGACAATATACCGAGTACTTCTGACACAACTAAAGTGATCCTATGCTCAGAAGTAAAAACGGATGTTCCTGAAGTCTCTATCACTCAAGGATGTTGCACATCAAATGGAAGGAAGAAATCTTCTAACGATGTTGTAAAGACTATAATAGCTAATCCTTTAGATGATCAGAAATTATGTCTTGTATGTGAGGCTAAGAGTTCTATTAGACAAAACGGATCCTCTAGGTTGAACAAAAATTCCTTTGTTCAACTTCAACACACCTTAGATTTAATTCTTAAAGGTGTAACTGACATTCGTATGACCAAACCAATTGGTTTCCGTACCTACCCTGTGTATGTTACCATGAAAGTCAGTTCAGTGAACTCCTCAAACTCTCAAGAAAAAAATAGACGTCCTAATAAACATCGTCTAAAGGAAGATCGTGTTAGGATATCTGGAAATAACGTCGTCCCTAATAAGAAAGGAAGTTCAGAAGAAAGGAGGAAAATTGATGAAATAAGAGATAATCTGAAAAAAGATACTTGAAGAGTATAAAGATTTCGTCAACAGGTTATCTTCCTCCTCAAACCAAAATTCTTCTGGTAAGAACTCAAACTATGTCTCGTACTTTGATGAAAGTATGTTTTATGATAACTTCTCGCATAAAACGGGATCCCTCTCTAGGTTCAGAAGGAAAAAGAGACTTGATCATAAACACAAATCTCTGGATGAGCGGGATCATACTTGTGCTAATTAATTACAAGGTTTAAGGAGCTTACTCATAAAAATCCTTGTGAGTAAGATGTGTTAATAAGTAGGTCTACTTTTGGTATTTGCATCTGTTAAAGTTGAGCTATCTTCTTATCGTCCATAGCTAAACAGTTGTTTGCAGATCTGTAGAACTTAAAGTATTAGTCTTTGTCTTTTTGTTTACCTTGTCGTATTTTGGCTCTTTCTACAACCTTTGTGAAATTCTTTTCTGTTTGAGTGTTTTGGTTGGTTGCATGCAAACGTCTTTGGGCTTTTTTTTTGTTGGGTTAAATGTTGCACTCGGACGGATACCTGTTCTGGCCCGATTCAACGGTTTTAACAAACCCTAGATTTCCTCCCCTAAGGTTAAATATTCGACCCTTTGATTTACAAGTCTCGTACGTATACTCAAGGTTGGATTTCAGTTGTTCAAGAATGTATTCCTCCTCATCTTGCTATGGTGGTTTTGCAAAAGGATTCCTTGACAAAAGTTTGGTTATTGATACAAAGAGGAAAAGAACGCTTGTAGAAGAAGAACATCCTAATGCTTCATGTTTCTTTGCCTATGTTCATGAAGATGCTGAGAAGGATGACATGATTTCTGCTGAAGTTGTTCATAACTTTCTTAAGTACTTTGGGGAAGAAAAACAACACCTTGTCGATACTCTAAAAGGTCTTGATGAGTTAAAAACTGAGTTGGAAAAGGTTGCCTCAGACCTTGGTCTCATAAGATGTCAAATCAAGGATCTTCGCCAAGATAATCATCTTTCCGATGATGCAAAGGAAGATGTTGATAATATGCTTTAGGATCCTATGCTCCATAAGGATCATGAACCGTCCATCTGATCCCTGTCCGTGTTCAGGATACAGATAAATTGTTTTTTATAGTTGCCTAGTATGTCTTCTTTTTGGTTTAGTTGGAAGAATAACTAGTGCTTTGAATATCAATGATTGTGACTACACATAGCTATTATTTTCATATTCTTGTATTATTTTTTAGGTTTATTGGTTTTAAATTCTAAAAAATATTTGGAGGATGATGTTTTGCAGTATTAATCTTTATGATTGTTATATTGCACTTTGTTATGGGATATTGGTGTTTACGTTTGTGAACTATGGTTGTCCCATGTTTTGTCAAAAGTAAAGTAGTCTGTGATCGGTATTCACGTACTGGTAAAAGAATGAATGGACTTTTGACATATACAAAAGTTAAGCCTATATTTCCAATTCTTTGATGGAATATAGGTTAAAATCTTTTGTTTTCAAGGATTATGTCTATTATTGTCGTTATGCAAATAGTGATGGAAGATAGAATGAATCCTTGTATATTCCGCAGTATTGATCATCCCTGATCCATATTTTATGTATTACTGTGAGGCTCTGTAATTTGTCTTATGTTGAGCACGATACAACTAAGTTGATTAATTTTGATTAGCTTGGTTGGTTGTTCCGTAAGGTATTTTATGTTGAGCATTTGTAAACTAAATTAGTCATCTTGTTTGGTTATTTAGTTATTGCTCCGTAAGTTTTCTTATGTCGAGCAAAACAAATGTCAATTAAATTGATTACTTTTGTGATCAGTTTAATTGTGTATTCCAATTAGATCAATTATGGGTTATCTTGTAATTAGCCTAGTTGAGTATTCATATATTATATAAGTTTCCTTGTGTTGAGTATATGAATGGCTATCCTAATCATTTTCTAATGGTTATGTTAGTCATATGTTCCGTAAGTTTACTTATGTTGAGCATAATCAATTAAGTTGATCACCTTGTGTGTTTAATTTGATTGCGTTTTCCGATTAAATTAATCATGGGTTTACTTGTGATTAATTTGATTGAGTTTTTTGCTATAGAAAATCATTTATCATGGTTTTTGGTGTCCATTAAAAAATGTTTCTTTTCTTTCGAAATTAAGGTCGCTCTTGTTGTTCCCTTGGGAAGGACATCTAATGGGGGAGAGTTCTTTTGAACTTGTGCTTAATGGTCATATATTGAGGGGTGTGCGGCTGTGGAATTTTAAAGGGGTTATTTTATATCTTAAAACTCCTTGATGAATGCTATTAGCTTCGGATATATGATTGCATCTAAATAAGATGATGTGTATTGTTTTCTTTTAAGTCATGAAATGTCTCTTACGGAAATTTCATTATGATCCCGTTCTTGTACCTTTGCCAATTTTATTAACAAAAATGTGGAGAGTTAATATGTAGTTCACACTACAAATACATATGGTTTTCGGATCATTATGTAAGGGGGAGTGGTTTCCATGTGAGATGGAGTATTGACTAAGGAGGAGTGATACATATCACCATAGTATTATTGTTAAAGTTGTGATACAATCGGACTTTGACACCGTGTAATAATACTATGACACTGTATAACAATGATCGAGACCAATGCTTTCTCATTGTTATAGCTACGGATCTTCAACAACGGTGATGCTAAACTTACAACCTTTGGGATCATTGGAGTACTTGGAAGGACGAATGTTTCAAGGAATGTTGAAGATTAGACATGTGGAATAAGAGCTACTAAAGTTTCATTATCTTTTTTGTATTTCATATGTATTGATAGTTTTTTCACTAAAATTGACAAATGGGAGATTGTTAGAGCACTGCTCGGTCGAACTCGCATGCGTTGCTATATCAAGCATGTTTGTCAATGTTAGTGATCAAAACTATAAGTCTTGATTTCTAGTCTATTATAGATAAGTCTCGGACTAGGATAGTAAGTGTAGTTGAGCTCAAGGACTTCATGGAGATTCATCATACAAGTGGAAGAACTACTCAAGGAACCAGTGAAACTTCTCGACAAAAAGGTATGTGAAGACTTGAACTTATATGTCACTCAAAAATCTATCTATTTTATCTCCTACTTCTTGAGACAAAAGTCGTATGCTATATATATAGACTTAGATTATACACATTTGGTATTTTGAGCCGAGTATACCTCGCCTATCTATATCTCGAAATATGTGTTGGTAAGCGTTTCGCTTTGACCATGTTTCTCTTTACCTAGTGACGCAAGTCATGATATGTTTCAGTCATCTTGAAAATTGCTTTGAAGAGAAATAGTGTAACAACTATATAACGTTATCTAAGAATGTTTCAATGATTGAAATGAGAGTTTAGATTACATAACCAAGGATGGACATAAGTATGTTGTGGAAACACATATGTTCATAAGTCTTATACTGGAAGAATGGCTAGTAGCCAAGTCCGCGAACTCAGTACGCGAACTGCCGAAGTTCTCAAACCCGAAAATTTATGTTGGAGTTAACAAACTTCTTGCGTGAGCCAAGTCCGCGAACCGGCGAAGTTCTCAAACCCGAGAATTTCTGCTGGATTTTGTAAACTCTATCCAGTACCTTAAGTCCACGAACCTAGTCCGCGAACTTGAGAAAGGTTATATATCTGAAGATGATTTTTGAACTTAAACTTATAAAGACTAAGGAATGCTTTTGCAAACCGTGGCTATAAAGTTCATGAAATGATTCATGTGAATCAAATCATCTTTGCTTCAATTGTGTCTTGTGTAGTACATGAGATTTCCTTGCAATTGAACCACTCTCTAACTAGTTCATATGAGTTACTTGAACTAGTTATGGTGAAGAAGAAAATGGTTGGTATGAAATGCTCAAATGGCTAACCTTTTGGTTGATTATTGTTGAACCAACAATGCACACGTTTGGTACGGTTAACAAACCTAGAAGCGTGCACTTCATTTGTGTATAACAAGTTAAGATTTCGATCTAACGGTTGAGATATATTAGCTTGCATTTAAATCAGGTTTTCATCTAACGGTGGATAGTGTTTGCTTTCTGAGCAAGGCAAAACTCTGATTTGAAAGACTATATAAAGTAGATATCTAGCCTTGAGCAAAACTAATCCCCACACCTTACGTGTGATACTAGTTTGTGTGCTAGAGTCGGTTCTCCTTTAACCTTTGGTTTTCTTCTTCTAAAACCAGATTAACGACTTAAAGACTTCATTGGGATTGTGAAGCCATACTGATACTAATTTTATCGTAGTTGTGTTTTCTGATCTTGTATCTTCTATCGTACGAGTACAATAAGATTGATTGGCTTGAGATTAACCTCTCCGATAGGAAAGATATAAAAAGTAATCACAAACATCTCCGTCTCATCGTTTGTGATTCCACAACATCTTGTTTCGCTACCATACGATTAAGATTGTTGTGAGGTGATTGATTAATCTACGTTGTTATTCGGGAATATAAGACCGGATAATCAATTGGTTTCTGTTCACCTTGATTTTATATCAAAAGTCGAAACAAAAACTTTAGGGTTTTCTATGGGAGACAGATTGATCCTTTGATAGACTTATCTATGTGAGACAGATTTGTTTGTTGTCAATGCCTGCGATTTTGGGTCGTAGCAACTCTTAGTTGTGGGTGAGATAAGCTAAGGGAATCAAGTGCGCAGTATCCTGCTGGGATAAGAGGCGTAGGGGTGCAACTGTACCTTGGATCAGTAGGAGACTGATTGGGTTTCAACTACAGTCCAGTCCGAAGTTAGCTTGTAGTAGGCTAATGTCTGTAGCGGTTTAATACAATGTGTATTCAATCTGGACTAGGTCCTGGGGTTTTTCTGCATTTGCGGTTTCCTCATTAACAAAACTTCCAGTGTCTGTGTTATTTCTTTTCCTCATTATATTTGTTATATAATTGAAATAATACAGGTTGTGTGTTATATCATCAATTAGAGTAATCCAACCTTTGGTTGTTGTCATTGATTGATCCTGGGATATTGGTCTTTGGTACCATCCAAGTTATTACTTTTGTTCGATTTAAGATTCACTGATTTCTATTAGCTAGAGTAAATCAAAACAAGAGAGAGATATTAACTCCTTGAGATACTTTTACCTAGATTGAGTCCGACTGTCTAGTTGATTCTCTAGTAAGTGTTTCGAAGTTAGTCCATACAGATTGCTAAGAGAAATATTGGGTGTGGTTGTTAGACCCCCGCTTTTTCAAATACTGAAATTGACAAAGACATTTGGAGAACTTCTGTATCAGGTATGTGAAGACCGAACCATTATATATTCAACTCATTATCTTACCATTCTATCTTTTTGAGATGATGTCGTATGACTTCAACTTGATTCATAAAGAAGAAGTTTTGAGTCAAGCTTGTCTTGTTAAAAATCTCGAAATATGATTCTGAAAAAAGATGCTCACTGATCCTTAACAATATTATTTCTAAACAATTTATTGTGCGAATTAATTTGTGGATCAATTGAAAATTGCCCACGCAAATGATTTCATCATGCGGGAATGTTTCAAACATCGTAAGAGATATATATTGAACTTTCAGATATTTCTACTCAGGGTATGTTGGTGAACCAGTTCACAAACCATAGATATATGAGTTTCAAAAATACTTGAGGGTTGGCGAACCATTTCACAAACTGCGAGTTCAGTTGGGGACTGCATGAACCCGTTTCACGAACCGCGTTGAACTAAAATTTGAAAGTTGGTATTAAAGGCTAGCAATTGATGAGTCCGGTTCACTACCATGGTCAACTGAGTTTGGTAGTCTTGTAGGGTTGGCGAACTTGGTTCACGAACCGTTGCACCTTGACTCATGAACAATCCTAACGGTTCAAGAACCATTGTACCAACTGTCCCAATTTATGATTTTATTATCTGCATAAAGACTTATTTTTAAACAGTTTAGCATTACTAGATATCTCTCAAACACTTCTAATACTTCATTGATCACTCAAACACTTATGTGTATGCATCATGATTAAATTTTTATGTGTTTAAATGAACATCAAATTGCTTTAGTTCTTTGTCATACTTGCCGAACCGAATAATCATTATACACGGTACCAGAGCCGGTTCCTAGTATATTTTCAAAAACTAAAGTGTTTGCTTAATTATCAAGTTATCTTGGCATAAATTCTAAGCAACCCTAGACCTTTAAAATCTATAAATAGAGATGCTCTTGCATCTGGGAAATCCAATCCTAACACTTTGTATCCTAGTTGATTCTAGAGTCGTCCTCTATAGACCTAGGTTTCATCTGAGAAACATAATTAGGTATACGACTAAAAGAATTCGCTTGTGGATTCGTGAAGTCAGGTCTGACTATCTTTACCTTGATAGTTCGTGCATCATGATCTTGCTTTTCTGTTATCTTGATTTTTGTAATCTCTTTCAGGCAAGATAGATGTAATCACAAATTTTTCTTCATATCAAGATTTATGATTCCTCAAGATAAATATATCTGAAAACTGATCTTAATTGATCTTTTGGAAATTTTTCTTGAGAGGTGGTTAAGAATCTAGGCTGCTCTCCGGGAGTCGTACGTTCCGGATATGTTAGGTATGCTAGCTTTGTATATTGCAAACATATTTTCTCACCTTGATCTTTGATATAAACATAAATCAAATAGGCTTATCTATTATAGGAAGATTGGTATCAAAAGTATTTACTTAGGTTGAAGCAACTTTTAAGCTGTAAAGGTCGTCCGTTAAGGAAATCAATTACGTAGACCCTTGCGAGGTTCAAGAGACGTAAGGAGCACGATTGTAACTGAATTGCTTGGAGGGAGGATTCAGTCTCAAATACATTCCTGTCCGAAGTTTGATAGTAGGCTAGAGTCTGTAGCGGATTAATACAGTTTGGTGTTCAAATCTGGACGAGGTCTCGGGGGGTTTTCTGCTATTTCGGTTTCCTCGTTAACAAAACTTATAGTGTCTTGGATTTTTCCTTTTTCGCATTATATTATCTATCTTTATAATTGGATTTACACAGGTGTGTACTTATTCAATCTAAGTAGATAGTCCGCTTAATTATAATCGATTACGAGACTAGTTTCTTGTAGAATTCGTATCTTGAAAGATAGATAACAAGTTTAATTACTTGGCATAATTGCGATTGGATTATTTGGATACGACTAGATTGATCTTGGATATTGATTTTTGAGATCGTCCAAGTACTCCGCTTAACAATCATGTTCACGGACTCTGTGTTTATATACTTACTGATTGAGTTGGGGATAAAGATATATACTCTATACACATATGGTCAGGGATCATTCAGTTGGTCTACTTGCAATTGTATCAGGTTTTGTCCATACAAGTTGCCGAACGAAAAAGTTGGATTTGTCCTTAGTACCCATGCGTTTTCAGAGAGGTTGTGAGATATGTACTAGATGGAGCTTATAAAATGTCGGGTTCTTATTATATGAATATTTGGATCATTCCGGTACCAAATTAAGTTAAACTCTTATAGAGACTCTACATTTCCCATAGATTGTAAGATTATGTTATACATTATTGTTGGATGAGAATTGATCTTGAGGTGTCATATTTTAAATTGAGTAAATTAATGGGAGGTTGTAAAGTATAAGATGATCCTTATACGGGGAATTCATTTGAGTAAGTCGATCCACAAATTATCAGATGATGCCACTATTATAAGATGATCTGGTGCACTATATGGTGAGACAATTTGAGTGAGTGTATTCATGACATAAACATACAAATCAACTAAAAATAGTGTTTAGTAAGCAAGGGGCTCACCTCTTTATCCTTCCAATAGATTTTTGTTCCTAATCCGAATATGATGGTGTATGTACTTATATGTCCGGTAAGATATGACTTATCAATGTAGTTTTGCTTCTTTTGGTTATATGTTTGAACTTTTTTTCACCATTGGGATTTGTTGGTACCTTATTCTGGCCACATAGTAAAAGTTGAAGGGTTCACTACCAAAAAAAAAAAGAATGTCTCCATCTCTTTATAAAACTCAAAAAGAAATTTGATTTTTCTAGAGCTTTTGCGAAGATTGTCTTATGTTCTTTGAGATCCCCTCATGGAGTTATATTATATGTATGCGGTTCATGTTACTTTCTTAAATCTAAACATATCGATCTTATATTGTAGTCTAATTGTAAAACTCATAAATTTAAGAAACATACCAAATCAGATTCAAATATGTTTACAGGTTTCCAATTTCTAAGCTTCTTCATTTGGTATCTGGGCTTGTGGATTTGTACTTGGAAGGACGAAACTGTTATTGTTAATTGTAATTAGTTAGGAAGATAGTAATTAGATATATATTTTTCTTCATGCTAAAACATCTGTTCAAATATTTCTAGAAAAATCACCTGCAATACTTTATCAAAGATCGTAAAAATCTATGCACAAAAGGAAAGCGAATTTACCGAGTAAATATTAGTCTTAAGGAGAGTAAAATATAAGAGAGTGGAGGAGGTGGTTGTATAATGCCTTCAGAAACATCCATAAACTTGGTATTGAAACGAAAATATTAGAAGTGTATAACTTGCCGACGTTAATGAATAATATAGATTAAATATCCATTAATTTTTCACTCATTTCAAAAATCTAAGTTTAAGTTTTTGCTCATTGAGCCTTATGTTTACTAATCACTAGTTCATAACAATTTGCATTCGAACTTATATTCATTTCTAGACATAGTAACTAAATTCTAGATTTGTAGAAACACACAATAACCAAAGGTAACTAAAAGGTCAGATAATGGTTGCAAATCAGCAGTATCAAACCCGAATTGCAACTACCCAACCAATTTTAGCACGAATACTGATAGGTGGACTCTACCAGTTCATTAGAGTATCTGCCAGAATGAAAAGATGTTGATCCTAAACTTCGCGTTTCAGCAAGACTCTTATCAGAAAGATCTCATTTTACTTATAATGTTCTTCTTTTTTGTACCATACTAGGAATATATAATTTAACAGTAGTCGTTTTTTGAAGAGGATTAAACGTAGATCACCGGAATTGATGTGTTGACCACCACGATAGATGACGTTGATTCGGTACAATTAGGTAATTGTCGAGTGAGTTTACCTTATCTCAGGATATTTTCATTCGGCCAATAAACGAGGATTCCACCACCGTTCAACGTGAGAGCTAATATTTAATAGGCTTTTAAGCCTATGGATAATTTAATTAAAGAGTAATTTAGCCATTTATAATATAGTAGGGCATCCGTTATCCTTCTAGCTTATAGAATATCCTGTTGGGTGCAATAATCAAAAACAAGGAAAAATCAAATAAGCAAAAGTAATTGATACTTAGCTCCTTTATAATAGAAGTGATCGATTTGATGAAACGAATGAGCTCCCCATATCTCCGCAACAGCAACAAGGCAAAACTTTGGAAAAAACAGAGTGAGTCACGTGTTCAACACGTTGCCCTTAAGACATTAGCGTCCGGCTACACTCAAGAGTGATGCTATAGCCCTCACAGGACAGATATCTCCAGGATAAAACACCCTAATACACCTACTACTAGCATATGTAGTAGATGCTCAACTTGAGCTTGGCAACTCCGAAAAAACCATAAAGGAAAATCTCGAACGCTTGATAAAACAATATAAAATATTTTTTTCCCTTGGGGGTCCCTCTAAATATAGAGCAACCCCTTTCCCATAGATTTTACAAAAGTAGTGAATTTTTTATATAATTGACAAATACAACTTAAGAAGAAAAACTCCCCGATGTGGGACTAAAAGGTTTATATAGTTTCTTAAAACTGCTAAAAATTGGAAACTCCACAAAGGGACTAAAAAGTTTCATTCACAAAAGAAAACAATAAATTATAATTTTTTATTAAAACTTTAAAAAAAAAAAATTATTAATCGTTTTCCAACAATCCCCCACATGAATGAAAACTCAATAAAACATGAAAACACAGATAGATCTTGGTAAATCAACATCCCAACCTCACGATCCAAACAGACTTATCGTGCAAGTGTTGAAATCATACTAGTCATTTCTACGTCCTCTCCCTCACACAAAAGTGTGTTGACCCCAGGGTCATACTATGGATTGCATAAATCATAATAGTATTGAGAGCTTTCATCTTTAGTTCTCACATGGTGAGACTATAGGTATCTTTCACCAAAGTGAAAAAGCATGAACTAGTGAACCCTTAGTGACCTTTAGGTCCTAAGTTCCAGTAATACCAAAACCATCAAAACAAAAATCACATAAAAAGCGCAGGAAATACCATTTTAGGCAGAGGTGTCCATGAGGTCTTGAACCTTTGCTTAGTGAGATATTACCGGAATTACTTGCTAGAGACAGTGAACTATGTCTTGAACTGCTAGCATTTGATGTAATTCGCGATAACAACCACGGGTGATTTCTCCAAGATTGCTGCCAAGCTCGTGCCGTTTTGTCCAATTTGGCCCTGGACATATCTTGTTTCTCAGAATGTTCTAGAGAATCAAAGCTCATATTCTCATAGGAAGCGGCCCACTTCCTCATTCAGATAGGTGAGTTTACATAAAGAGTGTTACTGATACACCCCACTTCAATCTTAAATTGAAACTATAGAACTCATTAAGACTTCTTAAAAGTCATCCTTCACATGCAGTCACACTATCACGTCTACACCATAGGGAAGGGACAGAGAATAAAATTCTCTGATAGTGTTTACCTTTACCCACCACAAATTAGTTGTCTAATTCGAAACTTTGATCTTGGGATCTCCGATCAGCAAGGTTGAGTATCCTTCATGGCAAGTTTAACTTATGAGCTTAAGCCCCTTCCCCCTCGATGCATTTCTAACTATTTCTTGGGATAAACCTTTCGTCAAAGATTGCGCGATATTCTCCTTGGACTTTATCCAATCAATGGAAATAATGCCGATTGAGATTAGTTATTTTCAGCTTTAGCTATTATAGATTGGCTAACACAACATATAGATATAGCTGGCACAGGCCTATGCCAGAGAGGAATGTCTTCTAAAAAGCATCTTAGGCACTCGGCCCCCTCTCGTGCTTTATCTAACTCAATACTCTCAGATTCCATAATGAATTGAGCAATATATGTTTGTTTGTAAATCTTCCAAAAACAAACCCTGATGCTAGAGTGAAACATATCCACTCGTAGACTTAGACTCCTCTGAGTCAACTATCCAGTTTACATCACAAAGTCCCTCAAGGACATCAAGATACCTTTGATAAATCAAATAAAAGGTAATAAAGTATTTTAGGTACCATAATACTCTACTCAGTGCATCTGAATGCTATTGCTCTGGACTACAATTATATCTACTTAACTTACTCACAATATAAGCAATGTCTGGACTCTTACAGTTCACTAAATTCATCAGACATCCTATAACTCTTGAGTATTCAAGTTAAGATACTCCATTACCCTTTTTTCTTGAGTCTACATGAATAATCGTACGGAGTACAAGCAGGCTTACAATCACACTGATTGTATCTCTTAGGCACAAATTCAAAATAATGAGAATGACTAAGACTACAAATGTTAGGTTATTTTTTAATCCTCATCCCTAAGATTACATCAACAGGTCCTAAGTCTTTCAAGTCAACATTCTCATTCAGCGCATGTTTTTAGTGGAATTAATCACATCTATGTTTGTATCAAGTATAAGCATAGCATCAACATACAAGCATACAATCACACAGGCATCCTTAACAAGTTACTTGTAAAAATACTTGTCAGATTCATTAACTTAAATCCACTACACATTATCATATGATCAAATTTTCCATATCACTGTTTACGTGCTTATTTTATAAACCATACAAAATTTTGTTCAACTTACAAACTTTGTCATCATAACCTTTCACTACAAAGTCCTCAGGTTGGTCTATGTAAATTTCTATATCTAATTCACGATTTTAGAAAAGTTGTCTTAACATCCATCTGATGTATCTCTAATTTGTTTATGACAGTAATAACAATTAGCATCTCAACGGAAGTAAATCTCGTCACATGTGAATAAGAATCAAGGAAATATACACCTTCTTTTAGTTTATAGCCTTTAGCTACCAACTTAGCCTAATATTTTTCTACAGTTCCATATACCTAATGTTTCCTCTTAAAGACTCATTTAAATCTCATGGTCTTACTCTCTGGAGGTAAACTATAAACCTCCCAAGTCAGGTTCCGACGGAATGAGTCCATTTCACTAAATGAAGCTTCTTACCATAATGGGGTTTCAGTAGATATCAAGGCTTCTTTACAAGTCCAGGGCTTAGACTAAGCTAGGCATGTTATGAAGTCGGCTTCATAAGAAGTCTCAAGTCTAATTGTTTTACTTCTCTTAGGCTCAACCTTAACTTCATCTTCCTTTAAGATAAGTTCTGATTATTTGAAAATAAATCTAGGGGATCAACAACACATCTCTAATGAGGTACGGGTTTAAGAATAAACATGTTCAAAGAACTCAGCATCCCTAGGTTATGTATAGTATTCACAACAAAGTCAGAAAAATCACACCAAAGTATGAAAAATCAAAACACACAACCAAAAATCTATATGTAGAAGTATACTCAGCATACCTTATATGAAGACACAATCAACATTTTTGGTTTCTATCTAGTTCTTTTAGGAAGAGGAATGAAAATCTTAGTCAAACACCCCCACACTTTGACATATTCATAAGAAGGTCATCTACCTTTCCATAAATCATATGGAGTTTCATCTGATCCTTAAGGGTACTATATTCAGGATATACTAGTTAAGAGGATTTCCTTCTCTCACAAGACCGCAAGTAATCTTGAACTAATCAACATGGCAATTATTATCTCCTTAAGGATACAGTTATTATGTTCAAGGCTTCTAATTGGTTTTCAACTTCAAGTTTATACATCTTAAGGCTTCTAAGGCATCATCCTTATCCCTAAGCAAGTATACAAGATAGTACCTCGTACAATCATCTACGAAAGTTATAAACCATCTTTTACCATAGTGGTTTTGGGTTGAACTCATGTCAACTAGGCCTAACTGAATTAATTCTAAGGGATTAGAATTACTATGAACATTTGTGCTAAAAGATTTTATTGCAAATTCATTTCACTTTTGTGTTCAAGATCCAAACTAAATTTAGATACGAAGCCTATGCTATGCAGTTTTATGCATTGACTTATAATATTACGGTTCCAAGTCTACCATGCAAAACATTCAAAGACACACAAAAGAAAGCACAAGAATCAACTATGTTCACTTCGTCAGATTTTCCTTTAAACTTATATAGACCCTAAGTCCTATAACTGTTGCCTAAAAAATCAATACCCTTAGTTATAACAAGTTTTCCACATTTAATTAAGATCTTCAATCTTTTACCATCTTCAAGAGAACAAGATACAAGATTCTTTCATATGCTCGGAACATGAAAACTTCATTCAGTGTGAGAATATTACAGATATGAGCTTATGCTCGACCTTTTCCTTTTATGCAACCTCTGTCGCAGATGAGTTACTCATATAGAGTTTCTCGACATCCCTTATCCTCTGATAAGAGGTGAACAGGTCTCTGTTTTAACAAACATACTTAGTGGCTCCAGAGTCCACCCACCAGTCTCTCACATTGGTTATTAAAATAACTTTCGACATCATGTCAACGAACTCGTTCTAAATTGTTTCAACTAAATTAACATTAACTTTCTACTTATTAAGGTTTTATGTTGTCTACACTTTACTGCCGTATGGCCAGGAATTTTACAAACATAACAATCACCCTTAATTAAAGTAATGCCGGATTCAGTTTTACGAAACATACCTTTATTATAAAGACTATGCTTAGAGTTGTGTTTGATGTTCTCGCCTTTGTCAGCTTTGGAAGACTTGTGTTCATCCACATGCGCCTGGTAGCCATGTTCCTTTTCAATTTCATGTCACAAACTTCGTTTATACTCTGACCACGGACACGGTAATTTCCCAATCACCTAATACACCATATCTCACAAACCTTAGTTCAGATAAAATATGAGTTTTGAAGACAATATCTAGATTTATAAACTTCGTTTGAACCACCATATCAAAAATCTCATGGTTACCCCATAAAAACTACTTTAGTTAACAACAAAATTCTGCCTATCAGAATTTTTCAGGAACGTTTCTCAGTTTTGTAAAATATCAAAAAAATATTTTTACAACTCCAAAAATTCTGAAATTTTACGTGGGTAATTATCAGGATGTCTACTACGTTGTGTCGAAAGGGTTCATCGAAATTCCTTTTAGGTTAAGAGATAAACTCGAAACTTTACAGATGACCAAAAATTCGTTTTTGTTTTTCACTCCACAATTAACATCCATGATTCACAAACCAACCAACCATTTTTGATTATTACAAATTCTAATGTCTTAAGATTTTCGGTGCAATAATCAAAAACAAGGAAAAATCAAATAAGAAAAAGTTATTGATACTTAGCTCCTTTGTAATGGAAGTGATCGATTTGATTGAACGAATGAGCTCTCCATATCTCCGCAACAGCAACAAGGCAAAACTTTGGAAAAAACAGAGTGAGTCACGTGTTCAACACGTTGCCCTTAAGACATTAGCGCCCGGCTACACTCAAGAGTGATGGTATAGCCCTCACAGGACGTATATCTCCAGGATAAAACACCCTAATACACCTACTACTAGCATATGTAGTAGATGCTCAACTTGAGCTTGGCAACTCCGAAAAAACCTTAAAGGAAAATCTTGAATGCTTGATAAAACAATATAAAATATTTTTTTCCCTTGGGGGTACCTGTAAATATAGACCAACCCCTTTCCCATAGATTTTACAAAAGTAGTGAATTTTTTTTATATAATTGACAAATACAACTTAAGAAGAAAAACTCCCCGATGTGGGACTAAAAGGTTTATATAGTTTCTTAAAACTACTAAAAATTGGAAAATCCACAAAGTGGGACTAAAAAGTTTCATTCACAAAAGAAAACAATAAATTATAATTTTTTATTAAAACTTTAAAAGATTATTTTTTTATTAATCGTTTTCCAACATATCCTTATTAAGGACGCTGATTGGTAAGTTCATTTCGGTTTAGCCAAAATGGTTTACTGAGCCGGCTATAAAATGGCATGTTAAAGTAAAATTGTTATCGGGCTGACTGAACCTCCGTTCAGTTTTAAACCCGTACGAGTCGGTCCCATTCGGTAACACTTTTTATCGATTTTTATTTCTTTTCCACAAAAACTTATCATCAATTCAACATTTATGGGTTTTTCATATTCTTTTTTATCTTTTTTTTTATCGGTATCTTTTTATCTAACCATGGGAGTTGTTATGTTGCATATTATCTTCGACTTTAGACGGACCAATGCGGAAAATTACAGTAACATTATTGATTTTATCACGATTCCCTGAAAACTCATCCTTATATTGACGAAGCGGTATACTTGTTTACCCTTCTTTCAATTTATTTTTTATATCATTTGTAAACCTACTTAGAAGTGGTAGACATATGAGACGCCTTCTTGTTGGTGACAATTGTGAGTGGGTTTTTTATGACAACTGCAAGATGAAACTTAGCTTATATAAAGACAACTCTCTTTATTGATGTTTAGAAAATCTCTCAAAACTAAACACAAGCTATAATCTTTCTCATATGATCAACCACAACTTTATTGATCATATATATATAGAACTATGAATTCCTTTTCCTAGTCCTATTACCTTATTACTTGCCTTTCCTTTTCTTAGAACTAGATGACTTCTAATTCCCTTAGGATTACATCAATTTCCCAATCTTGTCCTAACCAGCTTGTTAGTGACTTCTATGTTGAAGTTTAACCAACATTCTCCCCGTTAAGCTTCAACCTTACCCGTGACATATCTTGTACTCCAATCAATTGTCTCATTTCTTCAAA